>NW_017674395.1:44644-53493 GCF_001879085.1 Nicotiana attenuata
TATATATATATATATATATATATATATATATATATATATATATATATATAAACCAAAGGATGCTAATACAATTTCAACTAGATGAAAAGTGAAGATATAAAAGAAACCAACTAAAACGAGTTCTTTTGGAAACATTAACTTACAATTTTCTGATTTTTTGTTTTTGGTATATGGAAAAAACACGTTTTTAATTCGTAAAGCGAAGGTTGTTCTTGTAACATTAGGTTAATTATCATTTTTGCCGGTAATTACTTATTAAATGACTTGATTGCATAAATATGTTTTAGTTTACAATTTACACAAATAATGCATAGAACTTAAACTCTTAGAGCATGTTTGTCCATAAAAAAAGTCTCACTTTTTTTGAAAAAAATTCATTTTTTTTTCGAAATCAGTATGTGGCCATGAAATTTAAATTTCACTTAAAGTTGAATTTGGGAAATTTTCGTAAATTTGAAAAACTCCAAAAAGCTATTTTTCAAAATTTTCACTTTAGATCGTTCACAAAAATTCAAAAATAGATCCAAGTTGTATTCATGTCCAAAGACAGCTATAATTTTCAAACACCATTCTCCCTTGAATTTTTTTTTCCCTTTGTCCTGCAAATTTCATAATTGTTATGTCCAAACGTCCACTTAATCATTTAGGTTACAAATGAAAGTTTATTAAATAAAGTTACATACAAATATCTTTTTAAATGTCTTGATTTTATAAATATTTCTTAGTATAGAAGCAAACAATTACTTACCATATTTGCGTCCTAGAATCATGTCAATCAATGGTCCATAAATATCCATATAAGCAATTCGAGAACCCAATTTTGCAAATCTAATTTGCATGGCATTTAGCTGGTTTTGGAGCTTGGAATTGTAGTCTCGAGCAATTGACGAAAAAAAATCAGCACAGTCACGCTTTGTAAATGCATTATCTGAGTGAAGTGTGATAACTACCGGTAAACAACCCATTGGTGGTAGACCTACTACTCCAATTTTCCTAGCCCCCTGATCCAACAATTCCTGCACACAATTAACTTAAAAAATTAAGGTGCTTCCGAGTATCTGTACTGGTGGGAAGTAGCAGGTATTCCATGAAAAGTCGAGATGCATGTAAGATGATTCGGACACCACAGTTATAGGGCACCCCGGTGCACTAAGCTCCCGCTATCTGCGGGATCTGGGGAAGGGCCGGACCACAAGGTCTATTGTACGCAGCCCTACCCTGCATTTTTGCAAGAGGCTGTTTTTACGGCTCGAACCCGTGACCTCCTGGACACCACAATTATAAAAAAAAAAAAAAAAAAAATTAAGGTGCTTCCTTAAATGCGTAATTATTTGGCTTAGTCAAAGTAGGTGGTGAAACCTGCAGGAAGAGTTGGACATGTTGTAATAAGAAGTCAGTGTAAGATGAGAGGGAATAGCTTTTACGACGGATTGGGATTGTGTTGTAATTGACCACAAAATCATTTGTGCCTGCACTAATAATGAACAGTGCTTCTTTTATCAAATTCTGCATTTGCTCTTTCCCTATAGTTGCTTCCATTTTCTCTTGATACTCCTTAAAATATTCTAGCTGCTTTGATAATGAGATCACATTCTGTATATACACACACACAAAATTAGGAAAATTAAGTAACAGAAAGAAAAATACTCAGGTTGAAAATACCAAGCTGAAAATCATGAAACTAGTAGGACAAATGAAATCAATATAAAAAATAAAAAAAAACAATCGCGCGCATCCTATTAAATCTTGTATAGTCAAATATCTTTAAAACTATTCGTAATAACAAAATTTTACTACAACGGTCAAGTTTTTTTGAAACCTATTTTTCATGTTACTTATATTTAGGGACGGATGCAACATGGAGTTATCGGGTTTATTAACTGAACTCAATCTTTCGGCGCGAAGCATAAATTTATCTGTAAAAATCACTAAAAATTGTAATAAATAGTAGATATGAACACATAACTTTAAAAATATAATGGATTCAATGCTAAAAACTTAAATATTAAACCCATAAAATTAAAATCCTAGACCCGCCTCAGTTTATATTATATGTCTCTATAATAGCATTTCGCTATATATAGCAGCCAAAAAATATTAGGGCAAACGATGATGTTATAGAGTGGTTTGTATATGTATATATTTGGATTAAATCAATCACAATCAAGTAAACCGGCCGTGTGTGTTCTTGGCCAAGTATATTAATATCAGAAGAGTTTAAGTTCTTAGTGCACTGACGGTGTAAGATATACTTTACACAATTAAGTTACTTAAAAAGCAATTACATATAACTTTATTTAATTAATATTAATTGGTAGCTTAGAATAAATTGTAAAAAGTAGTTATAACATATTAAATAATCACATTGACATTGTGAAATTTTTACACTAGCGTAAATTCATATTAGAAAATATTGAAGTGTGTGACCATCTTATTTAAAAGCTTAAGCTGTTAAAGAAAACACACTTTTATTTACTACAGAAAAATTCCCATACCTAAGAACACAAGTAGAGCTTTGAAAAGGAAATATGGTGTAAGGGAAGGAAATGAGATAGATAGAATTTTAACACTTATTGTTGGTGTGAGGGGATCGAATCCAGTTCCAGCAGATGCAAAACTAACTCCACTCTTGAGCTCTTCAATACTTAAACTTGGATCCAAATATGGAGGCACATATTCTTTCACACCAACATACCTAGCTGCATTCAAACACAAATTTCAAGCACAATGTAAGAAATACTAATTATATATGCATAGGAGGATCTAAAGCAAATTATGCAGATTCAACTGAATTCATTACTTTCGACTCAAACTATGTAAATATATATATGCAAAAAAAAAAAAAAATTAATATGTGTACACATAATTAGAAGGGGAGCCTTGGAGCAATGATAGAGTTATCTTTGTGAGACCTATATGTTACGGGTTTGAGCTGTGGAAGCAGCCACTAATGCTTGGTACATTTGTCTCTGTGTGACCTATAGGTCACGCGTTCGAGCTGTGGAAGCAGCCACTAATGCTTGCATTAGGTAGGCTGTCTACATCACACCCCTTGGGGTGCGGCCTTTCCCCCAACCCTGCGTGAATATGAGATGCCTTGTGCACCGGACTACCTTTTTATTTCTATTTTATTAATGAGATAGACATTCATTCTGAATCCACCGACCCTGCATATATATAATTGTTGCTAGAGTAATTACCAAAGAAATCGCTAGCAAGCATTCCATTAGTAAACCTTCCAGTTGGAACATGGTTAGCAAAATCCCTCCCATAAGGTGAAAAATTACTCTTGAAAGGAGTTGTTATATAGTTATTATTTCCAGGATCAGCTGTTGAGTCTCCAAAGATAAAAATGGCTGAAACTAAGCTCTTCCCTTGAGCTTGAGTTGGAGCTTCCAACATGAAAAAAAGAAAAAGAAGATGCAAAAGTACAAGAAAAAAAAGTGAAAGATGCATTTTAATTAGTGGTTGATCAAGAAAACTTTGGAAGGCCTATATATATGGATAATGAATTGTATACAAAGTTTCATTCCTAGGGCTTTATTTGACGTCCTTTAACAAGGAGTGATATATATATATAATGACTAATTAGTAAGGAAATAGATAATTAATTATGTTGGATTTGTTTCGTGTATTTCTAGTGTTGCAATTTGTTCTTATTGTTTGATGGACCAAACACTCCCAACGTTCTTTAAAGTTTCTCAACCACTATTCCTGCAGTAAGAAACTGCAGGCAAGAAATAGTTAAGAGTTTGGTGAAGTGCCAATATGAAACTAACTTGTCTCAAACTATATACTCTTTTTGAATTTTGATGGACGGTCACTAGGGTGTTCAAATCGAACTGGAAAATCGCACCAAATTGAAAAATCAAACCAAACCGATTTAAAAACCCGACTAGGTTTGGTTTGATTTGGTTTGGTATTGAGTAAAAAAATCCGAACCAACCCAACATATAAATATATATTTTTTATATATACTTTTAAGATTTTAGACAGAATTTTCTTTAGAAAATGTCTAGAAATATTTGGAATTCTTATTGAAATGCGTCAATCTCTATTTTCTTTATATATTCATATATCAAAATCTGTTAAATTCGTATACCTTTTCTGAATTTGAAATGAAGTTCGATAATATTAAAATTAAATAGAATGTATCATTATTTAGGTTTCATATTGATTTTATGCTTAATTATTAAATTCAATAAACCTTGAAAGCGTACATCAACGAAAAATTATTGTTAGACGACTAAGAAAATAACTATCATGTGTTACTAAAAAGATTCTCCCACAATAATATTTTAATAGATCATATATTTGTCAGTTTTTTCAATTTTTACTAAACACATATTCACTTATCAAAACTTCATCTTAACTTTAACGAAGTAAGATTGAAATAATATTCATGTAACAGAAAAATCCGACAAAACCGAACTTGGTTTTGATAAAAAACCGAACCAACCGGGTCCATGTACATCCCTAGTGGTCACTATAGAATTATTCATGGAATGTGTGCATGGTTCAGGCGGAACCAGGATTTGAATCTTATCGGTTTGAAATTCTAAATCTTTTAATTTATCGGGTTCCAAATTAATAATTTATATATATTCAATATATTTTTTAAAATAAATATATGATTTGGACCAAACCATGTTGCTCGCAATGTAGAAAGCTTATAGGAGTACCATTCTTTCGAATTTTCAGTTCTTTGCATAGAGCTTTAAAATTCACTTTCAATGAATTTTGATTAATTGTACTTTGTTTGGGTGTAAACAAGTCTCACATTAAAAAAAAAAAAAAAACTTTATCCTAGTCTTTAGTGGTCTATATTATACTAGAATGGTCTGCCCGTGCAAACACATGAGTTGCTTTATCTTTGACAATTTTTATCCAAAGTAATAATGAACAAAAAATTGTGCCACCTGTCTGCTCATGCCTGCAAGCATGATTGTGCCACCTGAAAATTCCCAATTCTTGCAAAAAATTATTAAAATGCAATAAGCTTCATATACTGCGCACTTTATTTTTCAATTGAGCAGATAGCTACAACAAGGCTAAAAGCAGTAACTAATACTACAACAAAGGAAGAAAGGGTTCATCTCCATGAAATTATTATTACACCTAATGGAGGAATGTAAAATCATTCTAGTATCTATACACAAACTTGACTCTTGCAAAAACTACTTTCAACACTACCTAGGACATGCACATTAGACAAATTGAAATACTCGCTTTAAATACTTCATTTGTATCTATGTTATGCAAAAGTGATAAAGTATCAAGTAAATGTTTCTCTTTCTGTTTCACTGCATGATCTATGAAAATTTTAGAACAATTACTATATCTATCAAGAAATTAAGTTGGTCAACTAAGATCATAGATAACCATTAATTTTTTTGTTCACAAATCAGAAGGTAAAATAAAATAAGAGTTTTCAAATACCGTCTTCATTTGAATTAAAAGTTCTTGAAAAATATATTGAAGACTTTTTTTTAATATATATATATAAAGTTGCCCAAACAGCAGTCTAGGTTGTGTTGTATTCAAAAAAGCGCAAGAGGGGGGCTAGGCCTGACCTAAAAGAAAAGAACGGTGATGCAATCACCCCCAAAAGAAGAACATGAGGTTCATATATGTACACCCTCCTTCCTGAGACCTATGAACAAAATTAACTAACAAAGAAATTAGATTTTTCATACTTTGTTCTTATACTACGAAGTTCCATTTATCTAGGAGAAAAGGTCCTTTTGCGCTGTTAAGTAATTCTAGGAATGACTGATACACCCTTCTCTGATTTGTGGTGGTAGCCAATTTAGCAAGACAATCCGCTACCTGATTCCCTTCTCTAAAGCAATGCCCGACCGTAGCTCTAGTTTGTTTAATTATGAAGGAGGCTCTGTCTATCATGAGGGGACCCAGTGTGAAGGGGTAAGTGTAAACACTTAAAAACCCCTCCACGTGAGTAGTAATGCTTTCCCCGGGGCTTGGGATCTGAACCACGACCTCATCTCCCCAACCACAGTCCTTCTTCACATCTTTAAGATGCTCCTCCGATATCAAACTAAGATATCGAGATGCATGCTCGCATTGACCTGGGACATCAGGGGGATTTTCAATACTAAAGTCCTTCTTAATCACGCAAGGACCGAGGGTGATTTCTTCAAGAGTCGGCGGCACCACCGGTTTTGCCGGCTGAGAGGTAGAAGAAGTCAATGCTTTATCTTTTTTGGGGACCGTTTTGGAAGTTTTAGCCATGATTTCAAACTAAAGGATACAGACTGTGTCGGAATGTGGTATTTTTACAAGAACCCGGCGTTTTCCGACGCTTAAAGAGGCAGTGGAAACAGGTGATTAGAGAAAGAGATAAAGAAGGGAAAGATGTAATGAAAGAGTAGAATTCTTTACTCAAAGGAATAGCCTCATATTTATAGGAGGACAACGATGGTTCGGCGGCACTAGTGGCCGACCAGTACTGGCATACATTTAATATTTTGGGGAAGCGAACCGATGGGACGTTTCAGTCACTTCGAGCGCCTGCGTCATAGGGATGGCATCATCATGATGGGCTCCGAAAATCGAAGTTCTAATCGTTTCTTATCATCTTATTCTAAGAAACGCGGGGACTATCTATATACAATCAAAATCAGAGGCCTCCGATTTACAGGATCGAGGGTCTGTCATAGGCCCGAGTTCAGGCAAGGTCGAGTTCGAGACCGGTGGACCAGAGGCAAGCTCGAAGACAGAGTGCAATGCCCGGAGATAGGGTACGAGGAATACCAGGACCGAGTATACTCGACCCCGAAATAGTACCTTTAGGAATTTGTAACAGAATGAGCTAGATTCCTGCCACGTCCCCATAATCGTGGCACAAATCCCGAAACAAGATTGTACGCTTCCGTACTAGGCGGTTAGATAGCTGTATCAAGAATATTCCCTATTGTAAATTGAAATATTAGGTTTCCCCTATAATATAAAGGGGACCCCAATCATTTGTAAGATCATTTGATCACTGAGAAAAGAATATATTCTCTACTTTTGCCTACTATTCATCATCATCGTCCTTTAGCTCTACTGTTCTTAATTTACTTATATTTTATTGCTATTAGCCTGTCTCGAGGTCACCGTCTCGAGGTCGCTACTGCTGAATTACGTTGGTTTGATTCACTAATTTCTTTTATCTTTACTTCTTATTTCTTGATTACTAATTGGTATTGAACTGAATCACATATCTTTAAAACCACAAATCAAATTTAATTGTTACTCATATTTTCGAGGTAAACAAACGGCTAAGTTTTTTTTGAAACCTATTTTTCATGTTACTTATATTATATATGTCTCTATAATAACATTTCGTTATAGCAGCCAAAAAATATTAGGGCAAACGATGATGTTATAGAGTGGTTTGTATATGTATATATTTGGATTAAATCAATATCACAATCGTACACCGGCCGTGTATGTTCTTGGCCGAATTAATTAATATCAAAAGAGTTTAAGTTCTTAGTGGACCGACAGTATAAGAAATACTTTGCACAATTAAGTTACTTAAAAGGCAATTACAGATAACTTTTATTTAATTAGTATTGATTGGTAATTTAGATAAGCAAAGGTTATAACATGTTAAATCACACAGACATTGTGAAATTTTTACACTAGAGCAAATTCATATTATAAAAGCTCCCATATCTAAGACACAAGTAGGGCTTTGAAAAGGAAATATGGTGCAAGGGAGGGAACTGAGATAGATAGAATTAATACACTGATTGTTGGTGTGAGGGGATCAAATCCAGTTCCTGTAGATGCAAAACTAACTCCATTTTGAGCTCTTCAATAACTTGGATCCAAATATGGAGGCACATATTCTTTCACACCAACATACCTAGCTGCATTCAAACACAAAGTTCAGGCACAATATAGGAATTACTAACTATATGTGCAGAGGCGGATCTAAGTCAAGTTATGTAGGTCCAATTAAACACATTACTTTCGGCTCAAACAATATATATATATATATATATATAATAAAATTAAAATGTGTATATATAATTAGAAGGGCAGCCTTAGAGCAACGGTAAAGTTATCTCCTTGTGGCCTATAAGTCACGGGTTCGAGCTGTGGAAGCAGCCATTAATGCTTGCATTAGAGTGGATTGTCTACGTCACTTCCCTTGGAGTGATGCCCCTCCCCCGTCGACCCTGCGTGAATGCGAGGGTAGAGTTGTTTCCGTGTGACCTATAGGTTACGAGTTCGAGCTGTGGAAGCAGCCACTAATGATGGCACTAGAGTAGGTTGTCTATATCCCACCCCTTGGGATGCGGTTCCTTCCCTGACCCTGCGTGAATGTGATGGTAGAGTTATTTCCGTGTGACCTATAGGTCACGACTTCGAGCTGTGGAAGCAGCCACTAATTAATGCTTGAAATAGGATAAGCTGTCTACATCCCACCCCTTAGGGTGAGCCCCTCCCCTGACCCTGCGTGAATGTGGGCATACCTTGTGCACGGACTGCCCCTTTTCTAATATTTATAATCGGATGACACTCGTTCTGAATCCAGCAACCCGAGATCCCGCATTCAAAGTAAAATTCTTGCAATAGTAATTAATTACCAAAGAAATCACTAGCAAGCATTCCATTAGTAAACCTTCCAGTTGGAACATGATTAGCAAAATCCCTCCCATAAGGTGAGAAATTACTCTTGAAAGGAGTTGTTATGTAGTTATTATTTCCAGGATCAGCTGTTGAGTCTCCGAAGATAAAAATGGCTGAAACTAAACTCTTCCCTTGAGCTTGAGTTGGAGCTTCCAACATGAAAACAAGAAAAAGAAGGAAAAAAAGTGAAACATGCATATATA
>NW_017674395.1:53712-57733 GCF_001879085.1 Nicotiana attenuata
ATATATATAAAGGACATCGATATCCTTTAACAAGGAGTTATATATAGAATGACTAATTAATTATGTTGGATTTGTTTCGTGTATTTCTAGTGTTACAATTTGTTCTTATTGTTTGATGGACCAAACACTCCCAACGTTCTTTAAAGTTTCTCAACCACTATTCCTTCAATAAGAAACTGCAGGCAAGAAATAGTTAAGAGTTTGGTGAAGTGCCAATATGAAACTAAGAGCCCGTTTGGACATAAATCTTTTTTTCCTTTTTTTCCTAAACAATTTCACTTTTTTACGAAATCAGTGTCTGTTCATAAAAATTTTTAATTTTCACTTGAAGATTCATTTTGGGAATTTCCGAAAATTTGAAAAACTCCAAATAAGTCGTTTTTCAAAATTTTCACTCAAATCACTCCTAAAACTTCAAAAACAACCCAAACTGAAATTTATGTCCAAACACAATTCTAAATTTCAAATACCATTTTCATTTGAAATTTTTTTCACCATTTTTTGGAATTTTACAATTCTTATGTCCAAATAGAGCCATCAAAATGGGCTTGCCCCGTGAGGCCAGCCCAACCCAGCCCGCTACTTGGGTAGGGTTGGGCTAGAATTTTTTGAGCCCATTTAAAACTGAGGTTTATAAGCCCGACCCAAGTCAGCCCGCTGGCCCTTGAGGCTTGACTAAGGCTGGGCTTGGGCCGGCCCGTGGGCCAAAAATTAACAAATTAATTAACTATTAACTATTTAATATTTTTAAAAAATAAAACTAAAAAGCCTATTAACTATAATCCTCATTCTCCAACCCTAGATTGCTCATTTACTCTTCCATATCAACTAGAATTTAGATTTTTGACATGCATGTTATATGAGAAAATTAGTGTTTCTTTTGCTTAATTAATAACGAGGACGAAAAGTTTTAGGTGGCCAATAATAATTTTTTTTCAACATAAAATATTACTTTAAGTGGCCAACAATCAATTGGTATTACTTTAATATACTATTAATATTTAAACTTCTCTTCAGTATAGAAAAGATCAATTTTAAATACACAAAAAAAAAAAAAAATTGACCACTAACAAATTTCAGAAATTTTAGAAATTTTATGGACTATAATGATGAAATCAGTAAATGATATTAATCCTAAATTAAAAAACTTAGCATATAAACTTATTGAAGCAATCCTTGAATCTGATGAAAATGAAAGAAAAGCATTAAAAAATAGTCATGTAACTTTAAAAAAAAAGAGTTAGAGATATAAAGAATTTGCATTTCTATTACGAGATTCCTCGTCAAATATCAAGCTTTTTGTACGCTCTAAGCAAACAGAAGCTACTTATATGATTAATCGACTATGTCACGAAAAAATTATTTAAGGATTTAAAAAAAAATTTCCTAAAAAAAATTGAAGGGTCGGCCCGCCCTAGGGCTGGGTTGGGCTAGCCATTTTAAGGCCCGTTCATGTGGCGGGCCGGCCCGTTAGCCCACCAAATTTAAAAGCCCGCGAGGCTTGGGCTGGGCCGGCCCGTTTTGACAGCTCTATGTCCAAACGCCTACAAAGAGCCCATTTGGATATGAGTTTTTTCATTTTTCCCAAAATTTTTTTACTTTTTTCGGAAATCATTGTTTGTTCAAATTTCCAATTTTCACTTGAAGATGCATTTTGAAAATTTTCGAAAATTTGAAAACTTCAAAAAGTTGTTTTCCAAAATTTTAACTCAAATCACTCACAAAACTTCAAAAATAACCCAAAATTATATTTATGTCCAAACACAATTATGAATTTCAAATACCATTTTCACTTGAAATTTTTTTTCACCCTATTTTAGAATTTTTCAATTCTTATGTCCAAAGGCCCAGTAAATATATATACTCTTTTGAATTTTGAGAGACGTGGTCACTGTAGAGCTATTCATGGAACGTGTGCATGGTTCATATATCGAGGCAGAACCAAGATTTGAATCTTTTAAGTTCTAAATGTTAAATCTTATAATTTACTAGGTTTCAAATTAATAATCTGTACATATTCAATGAATTTCTTAAGATAAATATGTGATTTGGACCAAAGCTACTAGGTTTAGCCGAACTCGTAACAAATTCTGAATTAATTCGCCAATTCAGTGCTTTATGTGACGACCCAAAGGGTCATCACCTATTTCCTCATTCATTCTGTGCTTCCAAGGCCTTGAAAACCTCATTTTTACTTGCCTCGATTTGCGTGCGCAGTCCGGGCGCGTAGCCGAAAAGCTTTTATGTTGAAATATGTGAATTCTGTAAAAAATTTGAAGAATTTTGATATTAATATGTTTAAGGTTGACTTCGGTCAACATTTTTGGTAAACGGACCCGGACTCGAGATTGGACGGTCCCGGAAGGTCCGTAGAAAAATATGGGACTCGGGCATGTGCCCGGAGTCGAATTCCGAGGTCTAGAGCCCGAGAAATGAATTTTTCTGTGAAATTATTTTTCTGAAATTATTAAGGAAAAAGGAAATGAAAATTGATTAAAAGACTGTGGTATCGGGATCGTATTTTGGTTCCGACGCCCGGTACAAGTCTTAAATATGTGTTAAGCGCTTTCTGTAAAGTTTGGTCGAAATCGGACGTCGTTTGACGTGTTTCGGACCTAAATATCTAAAGTTTGAAGTTTATGAAGTTTAAAAGGAAAATGATGATTTTGAGGTTTGATCCAATGATTTTGAGGTTATTTTGGCGATTTGATCGCTAGAGTAAGTTCGTAAGATGTTATTGAGTTAGGGTTTGTGATTGGTTAGGAGCCCCGAGGGCTCGGGAGTATTTTCGGAGGTGTTCGGGGTGGTTTTGGACTTAGGATGATATCAGATTTTCTGTAATTTTTACACAGGGATTTCCTTCTTCGCGATCGCGCTCTTCCCCACGCGATCGCATAGCACTGAGTCGTCTTCCTTCGCGATCGCGTCTTGAACCACGCGATCGCGTAAGCCAAATCCTTGGACCCCCAGGAGTTCTTCTACGCGATCGCGTAACCCTCCACGCGATCGCGATGACCAGTCAGTGGTACCCTTCGCGATGCATCCCTATTTCCGCGATCGCGTAGGGCAATTTTGCCCAGCGAATTTTTAAGTTAAAAACAGAACAGTAGCACGAGATTTTTCATAAAAACACACGAAACCCTTTCTTCTCCAAGCACTTAGGCGTCCATTGAAGCTCCCTTTCATCAAAACTTCCTTGGTAAGCATTGTTCAACTTGTTTCCTTCATTAATTAGTGAATTCCTAGCCCTAAAAACATGAAATCAAGGTAGAAATTATGGGTTTTGGGTAGAGTTAGGGTTTTGAGAATTTTGGGCAATTCAACCTCAATTTGGGGTCGAATCTTAAAACAAATTATATATTTGCACTCGTGGGGTTATGGGTGATCGGGTTTTGGTCCGAGCCTAGAGCTTGGACCATGTGGGCCCGGTGTCTAATTTTGGATTTTTTGGAATAATGCTAGAAAATTCATATCTAGGCTATGAGAAGTTTGCCATTGAGTCTTTATTGATATTGTTGAATTAATTATGCCTAGATATCACTGTATTGGAAGTGGAATCACGAGGTAAAGCGATAGTTGAGGATTAAGTGGATTTCAAGGCTTTGAGGTAAGTGTTTGGTTTAACCCTAGCTTGAGGGAATAGGAGTTGAGTCTTGTTGCTAATTGCTATGTGATCGAGTACGATGTATAGGCATGGTGACGAGTATCTATACATTGGTGTCTAGCATGACCGTGAGTCCTTATAATGTGATTATCATGATTTGGTTGTGAACTCCGTGTTTATTGGAGGATTTCTATATGTTGTGAATAGCATGTGAACGGTAATATGATCAATTGATTTTCCTGGGAGCATAGGCTCGAATTGTGATACGAATATTGAAAGTATACGAAATGACTTGATTCTTTGGAGCGTTGGCTCAAAATTGTAAAGGTGAATTAAAAGATAGGAAAAGTAGAAAAGAGAAAAGCGTTAGTGTATATTCACTTGCCGGGTATAGTTTGGTTGTACAATTGTTGTAAA
>NW_017674395.1:58348-59270 GCF_001879085.1 Nicotiana attenuata
CAAATCTTGGGTAGAGGTTGTTTTTGACTATTCCGCGTTTTAAATTCATCATTTTAAGACAGACTTCCGCTATTGTTCTTATTAGACTTTATGTTCTATATTGATGTTATAAACTGTTAAAGATAATTGCTAGTGATGGAAAGGTAATTAAGTTGGCTTGCCTAGCTACCACGAGTAGGTGCCATCACGGCTCTGATGGTGGGAAATCCGGGTCGTGACAAGTTGGTATCAGAGCACTAGGTTACATATGTCTCACAACTCACGGACAAACTTAGTAGAGTTTGAGGGGTAGGTACGGAGACGTCTGTACTTGTTCCCCAGAGTCTATTGAGTTTGGAAAAATCTCTCATTTGTTCTTTCTTGTCGTGCGATTTGGTTTCTTAAATGCTGATTGAATTTCCACTCTGTTCTTGCGCAGATGGCGAGAACACGCGCTTCCTCATCCTCCGATCAGCAGTCCGAGCCCCAGGCAGCTCCCGCTAGGGGCAGAGGACGTGGCCATGCTAGGGGCCGAGGTAGGGGTAGGGCCCAGCCACCAGCAGCAACACCAGTGGCGGACCCTCAGGTTGGCCTTGACGAGGAGGTTCTGGCCCCATCTCAGACAGCTGCAGCAGTTCCGTCGGGGTAGTTTCACAGGCTGGTGATGGAGCGGCTATGTCCGCAGATGCTTTGTGGAGGCTGGACAGATTCAACAAGCTCTTCACTGCTACATTCAGCGGAGCTTCTTCTGAGGACCCCCAGGATTTCTTATACAGCTGCCACGAGGTTCTTCGTAACATGGGCATTGTGGAGTCCAATGGAGTCGATTTTGCGGCTTTTCGTCTATCTGGATCCGCCAAGACTTGGTGGAGAGATTACTGTTTAGCCAGACCAGCAGGGTCGCCGCCTTTGACTTGGGATCAGTTTTCGGAGTTGTTCTGGA
>NW_017674395.1:60350-85454 GCF_001879085.1 Nicotiana attenuata
CTACTAAACTTAAATTCCCTCTACACAATAGAGTAATTTACTAATTAGTTTTTTTTACTTTTTTGTTAGTTTTTAAACGTTTTTCTTGTACTAATTTTATTTTAACTCGAAATGTATCTTAATATATTCTAAATATATTATATTGTGATAATTTACAATGTAAATATTCCATCAATATGTCATATATATATGTCATATATATATATATATACACACATACACACACACACATCATAATACATTATTATATTGATATTATTCAAAGTATATTGCTAGCATATACCTTACCTACAATTTAATCTAATATATTAACATGCCACTAATATGTATATAGAAGAAAATAAATATGTCACATATACTATTGATATACGGATAATTTATACAAATATGCATGTTATATTAGTGCAAAATATAAATGGCATATTAATAATATCTATTTAAATATAAATAAGTGTATAAATAACATATGCATATATACATAATTTTTCCTAAAAAAACACATGATTTATAATATACCACAAACTTATATTATATATTTTTCACGAAATATATGTATTTTATTTCATTGGAATATACAGATATATAATTTTGCTAGGATTAAGTTGAATAAAAAGGTCCATGTATAAAAAGGAAAAAATTTGTTATGGAATGGATCAATGATATATATTTAAATATAAAGACGTATATAAACGACATATGCATATATACATGAGTTTCCTAAAAATATATGATTTGTAATGTATATATACCACAAACATACATTATAATTTTTACATAAAATATATGTATTTTATTTCATCAGAATATAAAGATGTATAATTTGCTACATTGCATTATATAAAAAGGTCCATGTATGAAAAGAAAAAAATCTGTTACGGAATGGCTTGGTTTCTAACGAAATTATAAAACATGTTATGGAATGGAGAAATAATAGGGAAAGATATTAAATACTAGGACTGCCTTTTTAAACAACTTGATTCTTGCTGATTTGAATTGAATTAAATCTGCTATATGTATAAATATTTTACTACCATATTTATTAATCATTAATTAATGCTAATTTTTTGTAATATATTTTTAATAGTGTGCTATAAATGAAAGTAGTTCGGAGGGATTATTTGTGCAAAATGAATTGAAAACTGATTTGGGCCATCATTTTTTCCTTAGAATCAGAGTGGGCCAAAGATATACGGCTCGTTTCCCCATACCCGATCCAGACTCCCTCAAACCTTGAACACAAAACGACATAATTACATGGCCAAACTATGTCGTTTTTGCGTTGATTTAAAATAGGTCTCACAGACCCCCAATTTTCAAGTCCTCTCTCTCAAATTGAAGGCCTGCAGTAGTCGGAATTCGGTCCGCCATCTCTCTCGTCAAAAATCCCGAACCCAACCTCCGTATCCCCTTTTCAATTTGGTTAACCTAGGCTCGTCTGACTTTGAAACTAGCACTAGCGGATAGGTCTCTTTGAGATCTATCGACTAGTGTCAGTTTTGGGTCATTTCACGACCACCGGAGTTTAGTCAAACCTTCGTTGACTAGCCAGGAGTCACCGGAACTCTTCCCGTCTTTGTACGTTCGGCTCTCAGTAGCTACCGTAGCATGTATCACTGGCTAAATCGTAAATATTTTAATCCAGTGGTCATGTAACGATAATCACTGCTGGCCAGGATACCCTTTGCTGGTTAGTTTGAACATTGACAGGTGACTCTCAATTCTTTTCCTCTTTAATCTCTTTCTCTTTCTCCAATTTGTTCTCGCATGTCACTGCTAGCTTTTCCAATTGTTTGTTCAAATTGAGGTTTCTGTATATGTTCAATCTCTATCCTACTGTAATTACTTGATTAGTCGACACTTTTACATGTTTAATATGTTTCAGTGTTTGAATATGATTGCATGCTTAAGTTGAGACTGTCAATTATTCGTTTTGTTTAGTTAATCGAGTGAAGAATCAAAGAAGCAAGTCAGCGTTTAGTTTAGTTAAATGTGTTTTTCCCACTGTTGCCATTAGATTTTAGTTTAAAGCATTTGGTTGACTTTAGTTTTAGGGTTCTGGTTAAGGTTTCGGGATTCATTGTGGGGGCCTTTTAGCAGTAGTTTGTTATAGACTTTTGAGTAGTCAATTGGGCTTGACCAGGGGGCGCAGAGTTAATTCTAGCTTGATCAAGTCCCTCATGGGGTGATTCTTGAACTAGAATGGATAAGCCTGAATGAGGGAGGGGTAAAAAGGGAAAGAAAAAAAGGAAATTTCTGTGACGATCCGACCCGTCGTCTCATGAGAATCGCTCCGTTTCCCCCATTTCCTGCTTCGTTATGCTTCATTATCAGTGTCTTGTGTGAACGTGTTGAATTGGGTTGATTTTGGAAGGAAATGAGACACTTAGTCTCTTTAGGGAAGACTTGTTTTGGAAAAGTCAACCGGATATTGACCTATGAGTTAGAGAGCTCGGAAGTGGATTCCGACGATTCGGTTAGCTTCGGGGGATGATTTGTGACTTAGGAGTGTGATCGGAAGTGATTTTGGAGGTCTGGTGTAGAATTAGGCTTGAATTGGCGAAGTTAGTATTTTGGCGAATTCCGGTTGATAGGTGAGATTTTGATCCGAAGATCGGAATAGAATTTCGAGAGTTGCTCTAGCTTCGCTAGGTGATTTGGGATGTGTGTGCAAAATTTCCGGTTATTCGGAGGTGATTTGGTTGGGTTTTTGATCAAATGCGTGTTTCGAAAGTTTTAGAACAACTTAGGCTTGAATCCGATGTAAATTTGGTATTTTGATGTTAGTTTTGGTGTTTTGAGAGTGCAACTAAGTTTGAATGATCATATGTGACGTGTTAGTATGTTCGTATGCGGTCCCGAGGAGCTCGGGTGAGTTTCGGATATGTTTGGGCTGCGTTGTGCTCGTTTTTCTTATGCTTCGACGTCGTTTCTTCAAGCATAAATGATATCATATTGAACAAATGAGCTCCGATTACTGTTTTGAATGAAGCATTAGATCCGTATCGTAATTACGGACCCGTAGCAAAAAGAATCGTCGAATTTGGACATCGTATGAGGATTTTATGGCCATTTTACCAAGGTTGCCCAGATTTTCAGGTTAATGACGAAATTGCCCCTGCGGCGTATTAAAAACCTGCACTATTTGCAAATCTTAAAACCTATATGTCTCCTTCATTATAAGGTCAAATTGAGTGATTCAAAAGCCTAAATTCATTAGAATTTCTCAAGGAATCCATTGGGAGCAGTAAAACGTGTGAACAGTATACCGATAATGAGCAGGTCGAGTTTTCTTCCAATTTTTGAACGGGAAGAAGCTTCTGAGGCAATTTTTAAGAGAGAAAATCAGTGGGTATCACATAGGTAAGTGATTTGATTATTAAAACTCGTTTATGGGTGATTATAGACCATAATCCCAGCCTTTAATTCATGAAAAACAGTAGAAAAATAGGATTTTGGGGCCTGAGATTATGAGACCTTTAGGGGTCGATTTGAGGGGTCAAACAGACTCCAATTTTGGTGTTCTTTATATGTACGGAGTCGGGAGAAGATGAAGAACACTTTTTTGTAAAACTTTCTGAGTTTCGAGAAGTGGGCCCGGGGCTCGGGTTTTGTCAATTTCGGGATTATTGATGTTTTTCGATTATTTTCGATTGGGTATTGATCCTATAGCATAATGTGACGTATTCGTTGTGGTTCTGGTCAGATTCGACGCGCGAGGAGGTCGATTTGAGAGGCAAGGGGATAACGAGCTAGGATTTTGGCCGGCTTGAGGTTAGTAATAGATGTAAATGCTGTGTTGAGGGTTTGAAACCCCGAATTTGCACATTGTAGTGCTATGTTGAGGTGACTTGCACGCCGGATAACGGCGCGTGGGGTAGAGCACCGTCGGGGATCGTGACTTGGTCCGTCCCGCTTAATAAATTACTACCTAATTGATTGAAGCTTAGTGAGATCCTTATAAAAATGGATTAATTGTCATAATTTGGCCTCGTGCTAACTGATTGAATCCTTCAGGGATTGTTTTTACTGGTTTCTTACCATATTTTCAGACAATTGAACTCAGTCCTAGTATTTAGTACTCAGCCACTTTTTCTCAAAACTTGAAACTTAAATAATATTTCTAATGAAGTTTGGGCTGAATATTTCTATATTATTGTGCCCGAGGGGCTTATATGATTATGGACTGAGTATGGGATCGGGCAGCAGTATTATATTGATATTGATATGAGGCTTAGGGCCTAATGGATGCCACGAGATGGCTTGATATTGCGCTTGGGCCGTAAGGGGCCCCTCCCAGAGTCTGCACACCCCAGTGAGCGCCGTCGACGATAAATAAATAGAGCGGGTTGCACGCCGCAGCGGGTACTAGAGAGTACCGTACTATTTGTTGCATTTCTTAATTGATTGTCATTCATTTACTTATCTGTTGCAGCATCATTGTTTTCATTGGTTTATTGAGTTGATATTATCTGGATTAAACTGCTGTAATTATAGCTTACATTGTGCCTATCCAGGATTTCTTACTCTCAACCCTTATTTATGTTTATTACTCTCTGGGTTGGAAGTACTCACATTACTCCCTGCACCTTGTGTGCAGATCTATGTGCACCCACTGAGGCTGAGTGAGGATTTCTCTGCCGAGCATCATATTTGGGAGCATCAAGGCAGCTGCATGACGTCCGCAGTCCTGATCTTCCCATCTAACCTATTTGCTTTATTTCCGCATTTCTTTAGAGCAATATGTAGTAGGTTGACACCCGTGTATTAGAGGTTCAGACTTGTGACACCGGATTCTTCGGGCCGTGTAGTAGTATTTCTACTTGGGTTTTCCGCATGTTTTAATTATATTTCAGAGTTTCAGTATTATGACTTAGTAATTATTTGTGTTAATTGAATCATGAACTGTATAAAAAGGGTCAAGGTTGTTGAATTGGTCGGGCTTGCCTAGCAGTGTGTTGGGCGCCATCACGACCGGGGTTGGGGTCGTGACAACTTCATAGAAAGAGGGGCGGTATAGGTTGATTGGTAAAGGACTTAGGACTCTCTTAGGAACTAATTGGATTAGAGGTATAAGCTATGTTTCACGGGCTCTCCTAAATGTTGCTGCACCCGTATCGGATTTTCAAAAAATACACTACTTTTGAGGATCCGACATGCACCCGGTAACATTTTCAAAGAGTTCGAGCAACACAGGGTACAAGGGAAATAGGAAGAGGGAGAAGTTGCCAGGAAGTAGCTTAAATCATTTTCATTGGTCGCAAACATAGAGAACAGAAAGTGTAAGGGAACCCTATAAATGATCTCTATAAAAAAGAGACTGAGCTTGCTCATGTTCTCATGCTTCACACAAACCCTGGCTAGGAAGCTTGAAAGCCATGCCATACCATATGGATTTAGAAAGTCCGATCAGAAAACGCCCCGGCACCCAGCTCAGCTGGAGAGGCTAGGCCTAGTCTGATATGAGAAGTGCTAATTCGGTTCGGATAGAACTCTTTCTCACAAAAAAAGGGCAGACCTTAGAGAAAAAGAATACCATTCTGGTGAAGTTAAAAGGAAGTTTTCTTAAGTAAATTTGAGAGAAGAACACTTTCGAAGAAATTCCTGAGAGCTTTGAAAGAAAACTGGCCTGCATTTTTAGAGCTATTCCTGCATGGTTTCTTACTGATATTTCTGAGAAATACTGTTGGTTTCTGGGTTTTCTTAAGGCTGACAACTGCTGCGTCTGTGGAATCTTAGTTGCTGAGCTCCATCCTCTAATTTTCAGACATTTAGCCAATCATAGTTGTTTCTCTGCATATAGGTATTTCCTAAAACACCCATGTAAAGTTTTGTTTAAATAATAAATGAAGTTGAAGTATGTATGCGTGATCTTGTCTATTTTCACATGATCTTTTTAGTTTTGAATGATTAATGTTACGCGGCACCTTCCTGAGATTCCTTGGAAGGGCAATGTAAGGCTAAGCAACTAATGTCAGTGCAGTTACTGTCCGCCGACTGAGGTCCCCTCCATACGCTAGATTAGATTGTCAGTGCCGTACGGGAAAACCAATGTCAAGAGCAATTGAGAGAACAGAAATGAGAATTGAGAATGAAAGAAAGCTTGATTGCATTAATGAAAGCTATTACAGAAAAGCAACGCGGTGTCGAGGGAGAGAGACACCAGTACAGAAAATTGATTGCTTGCTAGAAAGTTTGATTGCTTGATCCCCCCTAATAATGCTTAAAAAAAATAATCCAAAACTACAAGACTAGACTTGAATACGCTAGAGAAACATAATGGAAGTACATGAAATAAAACTACGCTATATTTACAATGAAAATGACTTAGTTTTCTATAAGGCAGCAACAGGCCCGTTGTCAGCAGCATTGTCTTTGGCATCACGGTCTCCGCGCGCGGCGCTGTTGGCATCTGCCTGCGGCTTGGCGCTGGCGAGGGATATCGGTGGGGCGACAGAGGCACCTGCGCGCTTGTCACTTGGCGCGGCCAAGACCACGGGGCCGTCCGTGGCGCTAAGCATTGGGAGGCTTGCTAGGACGCCACGGGGCGCGCCCAAGGGGTCATGGGGCATGGCTGGAAAGCCGCCTATGACATTAAGCATGATTAAGTTAAAGATCTGTGTTATTAGTTTCATTATATGCATTTCCTTCCATCTGTCCAATATGGCTGTGTTCATAGGTTTATTTCTTCACATGAGCAGATGAATTGGATTCTGAATTTTTTTAGTTTCATGCTTGAGTTAGAAGTGAAAGCTGGGTATGCTGTAAAACTGATTGTACCGGCGAGGCTAGGCTGATTATAGATGTTAAGTGGTTGTATTCTTTCTGCAAATTCGATATTATGTGCTAGAAATATGGTTGGGATATCAAGTTATGTAAATCAGGTCATTCATGTAATTGGTGATATGTCTTGATTGTGCGAATTTACACTGGATATGGCTACGTTAGTAAAGTATTAATTTTGGTCATTATCTACAAGACTTGATTTGTTCAAGTAAAGTTCGGCTATAGCTGAAAGGAATTCGAGGTTCCAAGTAGAGTAACTGGGCCTAGCTTGTGGCCCATCCAACAGTTGTGACTTCAGGTCCGCAATCTCAACTTGAAATGGGCCCTGAAACATTACAGGGTGTAGGCATTGGTAGACCCAGGATTTTATTCAAACGTGTTTATTTAAACCCAGAATTTTATTCAAGCGGCTCATTTAGACTCAGTAACATTTGGTGATGATAGTCAATAATAGGAATTACGGTGTAAAGGAAAGTGAATTTTGAATATTGTTTTTTTTTCTTTTACCATACAGCTTCTAAAAAAATGACATTTAAAGTCGTGTTCTATTTCTAATTAAAAGAAAAGACAGACGAAATTATAACCGTGTGTGTGTGTGTGTGTGTGCAAAGATAATTTAATTTAACAACAACCTAACAATTATGAAACACCAAAAATATAAATAAAATAAGAATTAAAATTAATAGACAATTTACTTGAACAATAAATAAGCACACAATTTAATAAAACAATAAACAAATTAAAAAAGAACTAATTGCAAAAAAGAAGAGAAAAACACAACTTTATAAGTACTAAGTACTATAATAGACTAAATACACAAATTTCACGCAAATATTAATTTTAAAATCTAAGTATTATTTACAAACAGTAAATCATATGACTAAATACTTCTAACAATTAAAAACAACAACTATATGCTAATTGGCAAATAATAAAATTTAAAAGGAAAAATAATCTAATAATTTAAACATATTAATACTAATATCGAACCCACGCCCTCTACCATAAAATGATCCCGCTAAACCATCATACCAAGCTGGCAAAACTTAGTTATCATGGTTAAAAGTTGGATAAAATTGTTTTATCTTGCAAAAAATAATTCTTAATATGATCAACCTTATCTTTATCCACAAAAACTTTCATAACTCTCGGGCTTACAATAACCTCAAAGCATTTAGGAAATGAACAATAATAAGCGCCGTTAGTTGCTACGCAATTCAAATTAATAATCATAGATATGGGTACGCTCGCGTTCACGCCCCGAACTATGGCCTGGGCGTAACACGGCACTCGGTGCCTGACTGCATGCGACCGAGCGAACCAACTGTATGGCTGGATCAACATGTGGTATAACTATGAGCTAGAGGTAAGTGTAAATCATGATAGTCTGCTAAAAAGTCTGACTGAAATATCATAGATGCGGAAAAATACTGAAAGGTCTGCAAGTATAAACAAGTAGCCGACAAGGCTAACACATGAAAGCCTGCTAATATCTGACTGACTGGGTTATAGTCTACGAAGCCTCTAAAGAATACTGAAAAACGCCAACTGTTTACCGGGACAAGGTCCCCGGTATACCTTATTAACTGAAATACTATAATGACTAAAACAAAAGAGAGATAAGGCCCCGAAAGACTGGGGCTCACCAATAGCTGATACGAGATGTTAGCAAGCTGAATCGTCGACCTGTAAATCGTTACCTGCATCGCGAGATACAGGCCCCGGGCAAAAGGGGCGTCAGTACATTTGAATTGTACTGGTATGTAAAATAGTTGAACAAAAGAACTGTAAATACTGAAACTGAAACTGAACTGCTAGCTGATAAACTAATAACTGAACAAGGAAGTAAGGATGTGAATACTCCCTCTTCTGAATGATGAACAACCTGTTTAACTGAATATTAAACTGCGGCCTCAGGCCAATATATATGTGCACAACTGAGGCCTCGGGCCCAAGTATACGTATACATAACTGCGGCCTCAGGCCCAAAAATGCATAAAGCATAAACTGCGGCCTCAGGCCCAAATATAGGTGTTCAACATTCAAGAATATAAAATCAGGAACTGAGAATCATATTAAAATACATGATACTGAAATAATGAGCCATACTGGGTTACATGATACTGGAATAGTGAATAGGATTAGACTGAGATGAGTATTCATAACAAGTTGATTTGTCATAACTGAAACTCATAGAATATCGAATGATTATGAGACTATGCCATCTAGAGAATAAAAGTCCTACTACTGATCAGGGAACTAAGCCATAGTTCCTTTCTGAGGAGACTGGTAATGATCATAATGAATGGGACGTAGGGAGAATCATAGACATTCCCAAACGTAAAGAGTTAGCCTTACATACCTTAACTTCCTGCTCTTGAGCGTAATACAACGTTTGTCAATCCTTTCAACTTCAATCTATAGCAATACAAGTCAAAGGGATTCCACATTAGCTATAATGCTCATGTTTTGGTCACTTAAGCATTTTGTCAAACACTTGGTAAAAATAAAGCTTCATAGTCCTTATTAATGGTGTCTCTACACCCAACAACCCATTCTCTTGTTCCTAGATAAATTCTAAGGTCTCAAATGATTACACCAACATTATTCTTCATCACCCATAAGGCAAACAACACTCTTAACCAATAATCAACACTCAACACTCAACACCCCAACCCTATAATCGTTCATGCTTTTCTATCAACCCCAACAACTCATGTCTCATGAACTAGGATTTATAATCATTAAACCAATGCTAGAATCATTTAGAGGGTGAAGACATTACTTTTTCGAAGTTCAAACCCTTGATTTTCGAGTTCTAGGCTTCCTTCTCTCAACAATGATGTCCCAATCGAATATCTAATGATATGGAGGGTTTACCCATGTTAATAAGATAAAAAGTGAAATTAACTTAGAATCACCATTAGAACTTACCTTGGGTGGTGGAAGGACCCTTAAGGAGTTAGGTTTTTGAGAGTTCCCCTTTCTAGAGCAAGTTTTTATATTTTGGGGCTGTGGGGGATGAAATATAGCTTTAAACGACCCCCCACGCGCGAGTTCGCGCACCTGGAGGCTTGTTCGCGCCAGAGTTCACGCTCAACGGCAGTAACACTGCCTCCCACGCGCGAGTTCGCGCACCTGAAGGCTTGTTCGCGCGAGTGTTCGCGCATACGCGTACTGTTCCGAAAAACGCACATAACCTTTTGCACAGAGATCCGTTCGGGCTCCATAATATATCGTTGGAAAGCTATTTCAAAGGCTTTCATGCTTTGTGTTTTCCCCAATTCCTTACACATTTTCACTAAAACTTGATGGAAGACAGACCTTCTGCAACTTAGTCGATTTTTGTCAAATCTTATGCACCTCTCTTTCCATTTTGATTTTTGAAACAACTATTTTACCCACAATCATCCCGTTGGGACTTCACATGTTCAAAATATAACCTTACCACTCATTTACCACATTCACACCTAAGCCGAATTTACGGGGTGTTACATTATCTCCCCCTTGGGATCATTCGTCCTCGAATGATAGTCCTGGTTGCAACTATGACTATCTATGGACATTAAACGGGTGTGATGATGATATGCGAATATTGAAATATCATGAATACATGTGTATCCAACTGAATGAGCACGTGATCACTAAATACTAAGCTGAGTAAATACTGAAGAACATGGAGATTATAATATAAGAACTGAATGGAAAGGTCAATTACCTTCCACATTTTCCTTTTGCCCTTCAAAGAGATGGGGATATGTGGACTTCATGTCCTCCTCGGCTTCCCATGTAGCCTCTTCAATCTTTTGATTCCTCCAAAGCACTTTTACTGAAGCAATTTCCTTAGTTCTGAGCTTGCGAATTTGACGATCAAGAATAGCTATTGGAATTTCTTCATAAGATAGGCTGTCTTTAACCCCTATAACCTCTGTAGGAACCACAAGTGACGGGTCTCCCACGAATTTCTTCAACATGGACACATGGAACACTGGGTGTACAGCAGCTAGTTCTTGTGGCAATTCCAACTCATATGCCACCTGTCCGATCCTTCGCAGGATTCTATATGGACCAATATAGCGGGGACTAAGTTTCCCCTTCTTCCCAAATCTCATAACGCCTTTCATGGGCGATACTTTCAAAAACACCCAATCATCAACTTGGAACTCTAAGTCCCTACGCCGCACGTCCGAATAGGACTTTTTGGCGACTTTGAGCCGTCTTCAAATGCCTTTGTATTAAGTTGACTTTCTCCACAGCCTGATAGACCAAATCGGGTCCTAACAACTCCGTTTCTCCGACTTCGAACCAACCAATTGGTGATCTGCACCTTCGCCCATACAAAGCTTCGTACGGTGCCATCTTGATACTGGAGTGATAGCTGTTATTGTAAGCAAACTCAATGAGAGGTAGATGATCGTCCCAACTACCTTTAAAATCAATAACACACGCCCTCAACATATCCTCCAGAGTCTGAATGGTGCGTTCCGCCTGTCCATCTGTCTGAGGGTGAAAAGCGGTGCTGAGGTTCACCCTTGTGCCCAATCCCTTCTGAAAGGATTTCCAAAAGTTTGCTGTGAACTGCGCACCACGATCTGAGATAATGGACAAGGGAGTCCCATGCAATCGGACAATTTCTTTGATATACAACTTGGCATAATCCTCGGCCGAATCTGTAGCCTTTACTGGCAAGAAGTGAGCTGACTTGGTAAGTCGATCTACAATCACCCAAATCGAATCATGCTTCCGGAACGAGCGAGGTAGACCGGTTATGAAGTCCATGTTTATCATCTCCCATTTCCAAATGGGAATTTCTATATTCTGAGTTAAACCGCCAGGCCTCTGGTGTTCGACTTTCACCTGCTGGCAATTTGGACACTTAGCCACGAAATCTGCTATATTCTTTTTCATATCGTTCCACCAATAAACCTCCTTAAGATCGTGATACATCTTTGTGGAACCGGGGTGAATAGAATACCTAGAATTGTGGGCTTCTGACATAATCCTCTCTCTGAGCCCATCTACGTTTGGAACACATAGTCTGCCTCTGTATCTCAAGGTACCATCATCTCCCCCTTGTTCAAAAGCCATAGTCTTGTGTTTGTGAATTCCCTCCTTCAGCTGCAATAAGTAGGGATCACTGAACTGTTTTTCCTTCACTTCAGCTACTAAGGAGGATTCAGCCCTGTTCTGGAGAACAACGCCACCATCTTCGGAGTCCAAAAGTCGAACTCCTAGACTTGCTAAGCGGTGGACTTCCTTCACCATAGCTTGCTTGTCTGCCTCAACATGAGCTAAGCTGCCCATAGAACGCCGACTGAGAGCATCGGCTACAACATTTGCTTTTCCTGGATGATAGAGGATATCAACATCATAATCTTTAAGTAATTCGAGCCACCTTCTCTGACGTAGATTTAATTCTCTTTGCGTGAAGATGTACTGGAGGCTCTTGTGATCTGTAAAAATGTCAACATGTTCCCCTTTCAAATAATGGCGCCAGATCTTAAGCGCAAACACCACAGCTGCTAATTCAAGATCATGAGTCGGATAATTCTTCTCATGAGCCTTGAGTTGTCTCGACGCGTAGGCTATGAATTTACCGTGCTGCATTAATACACACCCAAGACCAACCCCTGAAGCATCACAATAAACCACGAACCCCTCGGTTCCTTCCGGTAGTGTCAGGACTGGAGCTGAAGTCAACCTCTTCTTTAGCTCCTCAAAACTTTTCTCGCACGCGTCCGACCATTGAAACTTGACTTTCTTCTAAGTTAATCTAGTTAAAGGGTACGAGATAGAAGAAAATCCCTCTACAAAACGCCTGTAATAGCCTGCTAGACCCAAGAAACTTCTTATATCGGATACTGAGGTGGGTCTAGGCCAATTCTTCACTGCCTCTATTTTCTGAGAGTCCACCTTCACGCCTTCCCCTGAGATGACATGGCCCAAAAACGCTATTGGTTTCAACCAGAATTCACACTTAGAAAATTTTGCATATAGTCTGTGATCCTGCAGTGTTTGCAACACAATTCTGAGATGTTCGACATGGCCAGTCTCGCTACGGGAATAAATCAACATGTCATCAATAAACACGATAACAAACAAATCAAGATAAGGCTTGAAGACCCTATTCATCAGGTCCATGAAAGCTGCTGGTGCATTCGTTAAACCAAATGACATTACCAAAAATTCGAAATGCCCATATCGAGTCCTAAAAGCTGTTTTTGGAATATCAACTTCCTTAACCTTCAACTGATGGTATCCCGATCTGAGGTCAATCTTGGAATAACACTGGGCACCCTGAAGTTGATCAAATAAATCATCTATTCTGGGAAGAGGGTACTTGTTCTTGATGGTGACTTTATTCAACTGACGATAGTCAATGCACATACACAAAGACCCATCCTTCTAACAACCTCCATAATACTCCTAAAGCCCATACTCCCTTCCTCAGTAGCAAAAGATGAGTTATAACATTGTACTAATATATTCAATAATAAAAATAATAAAATTGCATGAAATAAATATTGCTAATTAATAAGCCATAATAAAAATAAACATAATTAATCTAAAGTACTATATATAGAAATAAGTACATCTACTAAGTACTATTAATTACATGACTAAGCACTAAAGAAAAATATAAATTAAGTTATGTATTTTCATTATGAAATAATGCAAAACTAGTGATAGATATTCAACACTATTGTCATTTCTAGTATTGAATTGATTTATTTTGTTAGCATTAGATTTGAACTTTATTTGAGTTACTACATTTATAGGTTATAAAACTTATTGGACCATTCATGAATGTTATGTCCAAGCTTGAAATATTACATTAAAAGATAAATTAAATTGTGAAAAAGTTTAAGAAATTTTTATAAATTACATTACAATAAATATTTTATATATAAAATATTTATATAATGTCGGGTTGGTTTGGTGTCGGTTTGACTTTTTTTTAGTTAAAACCAAACCAAACCAATTATGGTCGGTTTTTTTTCCAATACCAAACCAAATCACATCAGGTTTTTTTTTCCGGATGTGACTCGAATTATCGATTTGGTGCAGTTTATCGATTTTCTTTATACACCCCTACTTATATGGGACCTAACTTCAATGAGGAGATCAAAAACTGTAAATATATTCCATAAAATTACTAAGGTGGACAAAAATAAATAAAGGAAACAAAAGGGAGAAGAATCAGAAATTATTATGTTCATCATAATCATCCAAACTTGGAAATACATGCTTCAGAACAATTTCTAATCACTTGTTAATTTTCTATTTTTCGAGTTCTTCACCATATGATTACTGTTTGATAACAAAATCAATGGTAGGACGAAAGGCTTGGAACAAATTGTAATAAGTAACNGAGGGAGGGGGAGGAAGAGTCTAACTTATAAAAGAATTTTTACACTATTAGGTCAAATTTTATGTATAATTGAAGACGGATTCTAGATTTGAATTTTATGTGTTCGGTTTAGAATTTTACTGAACTGAGGGTCTATCGAAAATAACTTTTCTACATCCACAAGGTAGGGCTAACTCTGCATACTTACCACCCTCCCCAAACCCCTTTTGTGGGACTACATAGGTTTTATTAATTATACTATATTTATTTAATGAATTCTTAAAGCATATACATGTCCCAAGCCAAAGCTACGTACGTAATGTCTACTGAGTTTAGATGAATCCGAAATTTATAGTGTATATCCACCCCACATGTAACTATTTACAATAAGTGGAATTAGTATCTTAATGATTAAGAACTACGACTGGTTAGTACGTATAAACAATATTTATGCTATAGTCAAACCTCTATATAACAAGATCCTTATATAACAACACTTCACTATAAAAGTCAAGTTTTTTTGGAATCAAATTTCATGTTGTATTATAATATATGTTCTCTATAACAACAATTCGATATAACATCCAAAAATATTCGAAACAAACGAGACTGTTATAGAGAAGTTTGACTATATCAGTATATCTAATTAGTTAGTAAATCCAAACTGGAAAACTTTTGGGCACTCACCATATTTAGCTGGATTTTGTATCATGTCGTTTAAAGGGTTGTAGATATCGGCGTAGAATAATTTTGTGTCATGAGTTTGCATAGTCTTTAGCAAATGTTGAAGAAGCAAATTGTACTCTCTTGCAACAGCAGAGTACGACTCAACACATTGGCGGGGTTGAAGTGCACTGCCGGAATTTATTGTGATGACCACCGGCAAACACCCGAATGGCGGAACTCCGACGACACCGATCACTCGAGCTCCCTCGTTCGTCAAACCCTAGAACAATTAACATCAAGTTTATTAAAACAAATTATATATATCAAATACGTTAAATTGAAACCGTTTGAATTCTATAATGAAAATACTGGATTCGATTAAACCAACGGTATAATACTGCATTCGCCACTAGTTGGACTAGTGACACTATATGTGGAATACAAATCAGTTTAAAAACTTAAGATCAAGCCACGTTTGACCTCAAACTTCTCTCCAAAAGCTTTCCATTTTGCTTCCTTGTTAAACTCGAACCCGCAATCTCAGAATTAGAAGTGGAGGATGCTTAGCACTTAAGCAACTCTCTCTTATCAACCCCTCAACATTAATAAAAAACGAAAGAAAAGTATAAATGCACTATCTATGGGTCAAGTGAAGTTACCATATGTTAATCTCCTCTCCCTATTACCCCGTTTGACCTTTAACTATTATCGGCTAGCAAGACTTGGAGCCCGTTTGGATTAGCTGATTGTAAATAGCTTATAAGCTTGAAGTACTGAAAAGTATTTTTAAGTGCTAAAACTGATATTTTAAATAAATATTTATGCGTTTGGATAGACGTGCTGAAACTAAATAATAAGCAGTTGATGTGTTTGGTAGAAAAGTGCTTATAAATTATTCTTTTATTAAAATGACTAGAATACCCTTAAAAACTTTATAAAAGATTATAAATTAAAAAGTTTTTTTTTTTTTGTGTAAAGAAAAGGACGGATAACGAATATGAAATGAAGAGAAAGTCAGGAAATTCATTTTGGAAAAAATATTTTGCAAATTAAAAAATATTATTAAGGATAAAATAGTAAAAACTTTGGTCAAACTAAAAGTGCTTATAAGCTGAAAAGCCATAAGTTGATGGTGACCAACTTATGACTTATGGCCGATTTTAACTTATAAGCACTTTGTGTGTTTACCAAATGCGTAGATAAATCAAAAAGTGCTTATAAGCCAGTTTGACCAGCTTATAAGCTTAGCCAAACACTCTCTCGGTCTAACATTAGATTTGTTTGAAAACAATCAAGGCGACCAGGGTAGACCAGTTTACTCCCTTCTGTCCACAACAAGTGACCAATTTGCCTTTTTATTTTGGTCCAAAATTAGTTTCCATTTATATAATCAAGAAAAAATTCAATTTATTTTTCCAAAATTACCCTTATGTACGTACCCCTAAAAAGTCTTTTACTCCTCACATTAACTATGCTGCAATATTTAATTAAGGGTAGTTTAGTCACACTAACTAATTTGTCTAGAATTTTATATTTTCTTAATAGGCGTGCCCAAGGCATATTGGTCACTTATTGTGGACCGAAGGAAATAGCGTTTAAGGAAAGTAGCTTTATTATAAGTTATTTATTTAATTTAAATAGTGCCAAATTTGAAGTCGATAGTGAACTCAATGATTGAAAGACAATTTATCGACTTATATTAATTTTCGTGATTAATAAAGAAAACTTTAATGTAATTGTAGATCCAATAATAAAACTCAAAGTTGTCCCTTCTCAAGTGTTTTAAAGGATGTTACCAGAAAAAAAGAAACAAAAAGGAAAAGCCTAGTGCTAAGGGTTGTGTCGATGTCTCCAATATAATTAATGAACCAACCAGAGTTGTGGTGGAGTGGTAAGTATTCTTTCATTCTTAACTAGATGTTTCGGGTTCGAGTCCCTGACTATGGAGTCGCCTTTGTTAGGGAGCGCTTTACTACAATGTGGGACTTTCCGGCGCGAATCCGAATTTAATTAATCGGGCCCAATTAATATGAGTATCGAACACTGAGTGCGAAACCAAAAAAAATAAAAATAAAAATAAAGTGGCAACACCTTACACCTAATACAATCCATCCCCACTTCATAAATCAACATTAATGTTTGGTCTCCAAATTATTATCTGTGCCAAAAAGACTGACTCAAAGCACAATATCCCAGTGAATATTTTTTTTGTATAATTTTAATAAAAAGAATTTTAAAAATGACTTGTGTTAATATAAAAATAATAATATATATTAAAAATATGAATTTCTAATTTAAAACAATCACATGGCTTTAATTTATGAGAAAAAGACATACCTGGACAAATTGTTGCACCAATTGCAACAAGAATTGCTGGTAGGCAGAGACTTTATAGTTTTTTCTTCGAAATGGGGTATTAAAATAGCTTACAACGAAGTCATTTGTCCCTGCACTTATAATAAATGCTGCTTTGCTTATTAGCAATTTTGTCTTTTCTTTCCCTATCGCATTTTCAAGTTTCCTTTTATATTCTTTGAAATATTCCAGCTGCTTTTCCAATGGTATTACACCCTGCAAATTATCAAACCACTAATCTTGTATACTTATAATTCTTAGAAGAGGCAATATTTTTTTTTTTTTGGGAAAAATAACACTGTATAGCCGTTCTCAAAATAATAGTAATATCTTTTTTTTTTGTATATTTTGTGTGCATGTGCGTGTGTGTGTCTAGATTTATATATACAAAAAATATATAAATTTTATACACTTTTACGAATGCCAGATATAAATAGTCAGCCACTGGCTAAAAGTAATCTCTGCCCTATTTTTTTATTATCCTAAGAAAGTAGCCATTATGAAGTATAACGTTCAAGTTCATGAAGGAGACGTGTATATTGTGTTGTTTTCACAAAGAGTTCAACTTTTGGCATAATGCGTCTGTTTTTTTCTTAAAAAGGTACTGTTCCTACTAAATTAGGTCTAGTGAAATTGGAAAATGTTACGAAATCCTTAATCTTCTTATTCTTTTGAAATATCCGCAATTATTAATCTGAACCTATATATACCTATTACAAATCTAACAAATTAGTGGCGGAGCTACTATTATACAAGGGGAGTCAATTAATATTCATTCGCCAGAAAATTACATTCTATAAATATATCAAATTTCTTTTATCTGTATATATACACAATTTTCAATAAGAGAGAGAGAAAGACGCACGCTAAGTTGAGCAGTGAGAGGGTCGAAGCCAGAGCTACCGGAGGCGAAACTAACTCCGGTCATGAGCTCCTCCAAGCTAAGACTTGGGTCCAAATAGGGTGGCACAAAATCTTTGATTCCCATGTACGAGACTGTTACAAAATAGACAGCAAAATATAAATAAAAAAAAAAAAAATTACATATTCACATGAAAGAGTAAGAAATTTTGACATTATTGGTATAATTTAACATGTTAAAATTTTCAAGTTGCTAATTCCACTTAAACAGACAATAGTGCAACAAATTTTTTATACTATTAGTTTAAGTTAACCTATTATAGTACGTATTTGTGTAGCTCATTAAAAGTATTGAATATTTTTATACGTCAATGCATATATTTATAGAACTTAAACTCTTCCCCACTAGCACTTATTATAGTAGTGATTAGTGACTGGTATTTACTTTTAAATGACCTGATAGTACACTATTAGTTTCGTAAAAGTCAAACTAAAGAAAGAGCTTATAAATTCTATGCACAGACAATACATATTTACAAACTTATATATATCACTAAACAGCGACTTAGTAAAAATGATAATTGCCCGGTTATCATATGTTAAACTATACTCATTAAATAAAAACCATTACACTATCTGCATATATAACATAAGGATTTAAGTTATATACACTGACAGTCTTACCAATGTAATCTGTGACGAGGCGGCCATTGGTGAACCTTCCGGTGGGAATGTGGTTCAGAAAATCCATTCCATAGGGTGAGAAATCGCACTTAGAAAGAGTGCTTATGTAGTTGTTGTTCCCTGAATCAACCGTAGAGTCTCCGAACACTAAAACAGCTGAAACTGAATTGTTGAATGGCCATTTTTGCAAATTTTTATTATCAGTCAATGTTCCAGCTTGAGCTATACTGTCTGAAATAATAATGAGAAGAATGGGCAAGAAGAGAATAACAGGCTGGAGAAAGTTGCAAACATAACTCATTGTGGCTAAATATTTGAAAAACAGTTGAGAAATTCATGAGCTTTGAGTCGTTTATATATGTATAATAGGAAAAAAATATGTTGTGTGTAGTAATAATATGGTAATAATAGCAGTGGACCTTATTGCAGTTGGCGACAGGAACAAATTTAGTGGCAGAAGTAGGATCGAGCTGTGCAATTTGCACTCCAACAGATTCGGGTCTAAGCCTACACTTACTTTAATTTAGGTAAAATGTCTCGCCTTACGCCAATGCCTTTTAAAACACTATTTACCAACGCTTTACGAACATTTCCAAAAGAATATGTAGGAACGCTTTACTTTGTAGTAGTTTGTATATAGGGGTGATCCCTTTTGGCAATAAAGAGCATATATTAGGGCACACTTATTCCAATTGCTCCTTCCATTTTCAGTTTGTGTGAACCTTTTTCGAGTAAGGGAGTCAAACTGATAAATTTTATATGTAAATCCGGACATAAAATTTATATTTTATAATAAAATCTACGTATTTAAAAATTACATATAAAATATTATAAGTCGCAATAATTAATAATTCTAAATAATTTAAAAGTAATTGCAAAAAAACATGGTAAAAAATATCTTGTTTGACTCCCCAAATAATTATATGGGTTCACATATATTGAAACAGAGGAAATATTGAGGCTTAATTTTTACAAGTATGATTAAAGGTCTAATATGTTGTAATTACGTGGTAAAATAAGGCAAGAGGAATTTGAGACTTATGAATTGACTTCAAATCATGAGAATAATTAAGGAAGAACATAGTTGGATCCGCAGCTGATTCAAGTAGGTTATAATGCGAATTAAGAGTACAATATTTGATCTTTGAGGGCTCATAATTATTGACGGAGACAGAATTTTCACTTTAGAAGTCTAATCTATCTATCTATATCTATCTATCTATCTATACTATATTAAAAGTACGAAGCTCCTTAGCGAAATATCGTTCGCCTTTTTTACCCTTTAAAAATTGATTTCATATTGGATAAAATTGTAATTTAAGTTACTTTTATAATATTTATGACTTTTAAATCAACCAAAATTTTACTATAATAATCATTCCTTATTTGAACTATGTATAAATTCCTAATATTTCAAATATCTTACCTTATACAAATTATTTTTCTATTTAAATAATATAACATAAAATTTTAATAAATGCATAGAAAATAAAGGATTACATCACGTATATTTATGACCTCCAATTCAATGGACATAGAGAAGTTAGAAAGCCTTATACTACATGTATGTTTCAAAACGGAGCATAATCGAAAAAGAAAATTAACACTTTATTCTAACAGATAATATGAAATTTAACATAAAATATCATTTTAGGTAGGTTTGGGCGAGAAATAAGTAAATACAAAAATAAATTTTAATGCGACAATTTAAACATCTTATCGAAAGATTATTGTTTCTTTATTGACATTTTTTTGAGAAGCAACCAAGCAACAAATTCAAAAAAGAAAAAGAAAATTGCATTTAGTCTTAGAGGAATAATTCATAATTATATAATGTAACTTACCATTGTGTGCTTCCAATAAGATGTTAGAAGTAATAAATTAAAAACAATTCAATACTTTAATTTCTTACAGAAAACATTAATGTATATAGTTATTTGTAAATTGTTATTACTAACACTAATTATTAAATAATAAATTTTATAGTCCACAAATACAAAAATATTGTTATCAAACGAAATAAAGTATAAAAATAAGATTTTGAGAGACAATTATAAAGAATTAAATAATGAAGATCTAACAAAAGTTAAAACATGAAGAATTTTTGGATGAAAGGTTCGCTCAAATTTATTTTCATGGTGCGATATTAGTGTTCGATCTCAACTTATGAACTACAATTAATGAATAGAGCTTTTCAGGAGTCAAGTGATTGTTAATGAATTTTTGATAATCTACATACAAAGCTAATTACACATAATTGATCAATAACTTTTGGACGAGCTTGCACGCTAGGCGTTGGGTGCATATCAAGCATAAGTTCGGGGCACTTGAGGCGGTAGCTTCACAAGATAAGAGTCCACACGTAATCCAAGAATATTTTACGAGTGTCTCACTCCGAGGCCAGTCTTAATTTTTCCTAACTCCTATTTGGCAAGTGAAAACAAAAATGATTTAGATTTATAACCGAATATTCATTGATTTTTTTTACCTTTTAAATTCTTTTTTATTTGAATTATGTTGGAAGTCTTGATATTTAGGATTTTAAGAGCAATCAAGAATTTATCTTATATAAATCATTATTTGAATAATATAATATGATCATAATTTTTTGGGCATAACATGACTATAATTCATTCGATGTTATCTTTAAACTCTTTTAATTAATTACTCAAATAATAGTTTTCCCTTTATTGATTATTTTGTATAATATTTTAAGACAATACTCAACTATCAAAACAAATAACAAAAAACTATATAATAGAGATAGAGAGAAAGAAGAAGGGAGAGAGGAAAAAAAATATAATCTGATAACTTCGGTCATTGGCGGAACACCCAAAAGGTGCAATAATTCATATTTTCTTATTTATTAAGCAAGCGACACATAATCAACATTCATCATTAATTTTTGGGAACTTATATTTTTAATGCAAACATATTATTTAATAATCTTTATATATTTTTAAAATTTTTTTTATACTCATACATGGATACACACGTAAAGCGCGTACCATAAGACTAATATCTATTATATATGTATATATATACGTAAATACTATGGAATTGGGACATGATAGGAAGTACAATATCATTCAAAATCATTCCACCTGTCCACCAGTTCATAAATTAATTTCTTCATTTAGGTAACTCCATATTAGGTCCCTAAATTTATTAAGGCATTAACTAGCCAAACACCATTATTTGATAATATAAGATTTGATTCGATAAGATATCATCCATCATTATCGTAAATTCTTATATATTTTTCAAGTTATTAAATTCACTTATCATATCTTGTACCTGTATAGTTTTCTTAGATGATTTAATAGTATAATTGTTTTGCTGTGTCACTATATAGAAATTAAAAAAATGACAGTTTGGTTCACAAGGTATTTTGTGTTCACGTAGGTTTTGGGAAGGGGTTGCACCCCAAGAAGTATGACGTAGATAACCTATCCTAATACAAATATTAATGATTAGTTTCACGACTCAAACCTGTAATCTATAGATGATACACAATAATTTTCAAAACTCCCTTCCAACTATAGAATAATGCAAAGAACAATTCACCAGCAAACAACAGTATCTTAGGACTTCAAGACCAATGGCAACCTCCTGTGACACTTCCACGTCTTACCCTATCTCCCCTCTCATTTTGGTCGGCCACGAAACACATATAATTTCCTTGCTATTCACAGCCTTTTAATGGGTCCCTCTGGAAAAAATCTTTACACAAATAGCCTATCAAATATATTATTAACTTTTTCTAATCGATATATATATATATATATATATATATGCTTTTAGTTTAAGTGATTAAGTAAGATGACTATTTATATTAATTCTTCAAAGAAAAAAAAACCTTAGATCATAAATTATTGCCAATATACAATTGTATTTTTAACTTTATTCTATTATTTCCCAAGTCTCGAGCTCNTATTAACGTTTTCTAATCGATATATATATATATATATATATGCTTTTAGTTTAAGTGATTAAGTAAGATGACTATTTAGATTAATTCTTCAGAAAAAAAAAAAACCTTGATCATAAATTATTTGCCAATATACAATTGTATTTTTAACTTTATTCATTATTTCCCAAGTCTCGAGCTCAAACCTCCAATTACATGGATATGCTCAAACATGAAACTGTGTACGGGTAAAATCGGGGGCAATATTTTCCCCGATTTCCCAGTGAGAGAATGAAGGGGAAGCACGGATCGACGAAATGATAATTGAGGCCGGGAAACCCTCATAACGAGACCCGAGAACAGTGAACGATGTATTGAAGAACGGACACGGTAAGTCAACATGCCCCGGACCAAGTATGGCTCTTGTACCTCGGGAGATACGATGGACGGTTTGTGATGACCCAAAGGGTCATATTTTATTTTAGAACCCGAATCCGGGTTCCTAAGCCTTAAAAACCTCATTTTCTTTCTCCTCGATTTGCGTGCGCAGCCCGGGCGCGTATCTGGAAAGCTTCTATGTGAAATTTAAGAAAAATATTGAATTTGGCCATTAAAATTGATTAAAGTTGACTTCGGTCAATATTTTTGGTAAACAGACCCAGACCCGTGATTTGACGGTCCCGTAGGGTCCGTAGTAAAATATGGGACTTGGGCGTATGCCCGGAATCGAATTTTGAGGTCCCTAGCCCGAGAAAAGAGTTTTTAAAGAAAATTGTGTTGGTGTTGCCCACAGGCTCAGGGCCATATACCGTTTATTGTGACGCCTTTCGTATTGGATTGGGTGCGGTGTTGATGCATAATGGCAAGGTTATTGCATATGCTTCGCGATAGTTGAAGATTCACGAGAAGAATTATCCAGTTCATGATTTGGAGCTAGCAGCCATTGTTCACGCGCTAAAGATATGGAGACATTATTTATATGGCGTGTCATGTGAGGTGTTCACGGATCACAAGAGTCTACAGTATTTGTTCAAGCCGAAGGAGCTAAATTTGAGGTAAAGGAGGTGGTTGGAGCTATTGAAAGACTATGATATCACCATCTTGTATCATCCGGGGAAGGCCAATGTGGTGGCCGATGCTTTGAGTAGGAAGTTAGCCAGTATGGGCAGCCTTGCGTATATTCCGGTCAGTGAAAGACCGATTGCTTTGGATGTTCAGGCGTTAGCCAATCAGTTCGTGAGGTTGGATGTTTCTGAGCCTAGCCGTGTTTTAGCTTGTACAGTCGCTCGGTCTTCATTATTTGAACGTATCAGGGATCAGCAGTATGATGATCCTCATTTGCTTGTCCTTAGGGACTCAGTGCGGCACGGTAGTGCCAAGCAGGTTACAGTTGGAGATGATGGAGTTTTGAGGATGCAGGGTCGAGTTTATGCGCCTAATGTGGATGGACTTCGTGAGATGATTCTAGAGGAGACCCATAGTTCCCGGTATTCTATTCACCCGGGCGCCGCTAAGATGTATCAAGATTTACGGCAGCATTATTGGTGGAGGAGGATAAAGAAGGATATTGTTGCATATGTAGCTTGATGTTTGAATTGTCAGCAGGTAAAGTACGAGCATCAGAGACCTGGTTGTTTGCTTCAGCAGATTGAGATTCCTGAGTGGAAGTGGGAGCGTATCACTATGGACTTCGTTATTGGACTCCCACGGACCAGAGGAAGTTCGATGCGGTATGGGTTATTATTGATAGTCTGACTAAGTCGGCGCATTTCATTCCTGTGGCAGTTTCCTATTCTTCGGAGCGGTTGGCGGAGATCTATATCCGGGAGATTGTTCGTCTTCATGGTGTGCCCGTGTCTATCATTTCTGACCGAGGTACGCAGTTTACCTCGCATTTCCGGAGGGCAGTTCAGCGTGAGCTGGGTACACGGGTCGAGTTGAGCACAACATTTCATCCTCAAACGGACGGACAATCCGAGCGTACTATTCAGATTTTGGAGGATATGCTTCGCGCCTGTTTTATTGACTTTGGACGTTCGTGGATCAGTTCTTGCCATTAGCAGAGTTTGCTTATAACAACAGCTATCAGTCGAGCATCCAGATGGCTCCTTAAGAGGCATTAAATGGTAGACGGTGTCGGTCACCAGTCGGGTGGTTTGAGCTGGGGGAGGCTTGGTTGTTGGGTACCGATTCGGTACAGGATGCCTTGGACAAGGTTAAGATCATTCAGGATAAGATCATTCATATTAACTGTTGCTCTCTTATTTGAAGTATCTAATTGTTTCTTGGTTTCGCTTTATTTCACTGTTGGCTTATATTGGGTTGTTGGTGCCTTATGGTGCACCTTGGTTGGTCTCGCTGATTAGTTTTCATGGGCGAAGTTTCATATTCGTGGCAACATTCCATTGTGTGGGTTGAAGTATGAGAGATATAGAAATTTAGTTAACTTGTGAAGTACCTTGTATTTAATCTTTCTGATTGGTGTTGATATACA
>NW_017674395.1:85721-89270 GCF_001879085.1 Nicotiana attenuata
TTGGGATCATTCGTCCTCGAATGATGGCCCTGGATGCAACTACGTCTATCTATGGACATTAAACGGGTGTGATGGAGATATGAGAATACTGAAATATCATGAATACATGTATATCAAACTGAACGAGCACGTGATCACTAAATACTAAGCTGAGTAAATACTGAAGAACATGGAGATTATAATATAAGAACTGAATGGAAAGGTCAATTACCTTCCACATTTTCCTTTTTGCCCTTCAAAGAGATGGGGATATCTGGACTTCATGTCCTCCTCGGCTTCCCATGTAGCCTCTTCAATCCTTTGATTCCTCCAAAGCACTTTTACTGAAGCAATTTCCTTAGTTTTGAGCTTGCAAATTTGACGATCAAGAATAGCCACTGGAATTTCTTCATAAGATAGGCTGTCTTTAACCCCTATAACCTCTGTCGGAACCACAAGTGACGGGTCTCCCATGAATTTCTTCAACATGGAAATATGAAACACTGGGTGTACAGCAACTAGTTCTTGTGGCAATTCTAACTCATAAGCCACCTGTCCGATCCTTCGCAGGATTCTATATGGACCAATATAGCGGGGACTAAGTTTCCCCTTCTTCCCAAATCTCATAACGCCTTTCATGGGCGATACTTTCAAAAACACCCAATCATCAACTTGGAACTCTAAGTCTCTACGCCGTACGTCCGAATAGGACTTTTGGCGACTTTGAGCCGTCTTTAAATGCCTTTGTATCAAGTTGACTTTCTCCATAGCCTGATAGACCAAATCGGGTCCTAACAACTCCGCTTCTCCGACTTCGAACTAACCAATTGGTGATCTACACCTTCGCCCATACAGAGCTTCGTACTGTGGCATCTTGATACTAGAGTGATAGCTGTTATTGTAAGCAAACTCAATGAGAGGTAGATAATCGTCCCAATTACCTTTAAAATCAATAACACACGCCCTCAACATATCCTCAAGAGTCTGAATGGTGCGCTCCGCCTGGCCATCTCTCTGAGGATGAAAAGCAGTGCTAAGGTTCACCCTTGTGCCCAGTCCCTTTTGAAAGGATTTCCAAAAGTTCGCTGTGAACTGGGCACCACGATCTGAGATAATGGACAAAGGAGTCCCATGCAATCGGACAATTTCTTTGATATACAACTTGGCATAATCCTCAGCCGAATCTGTAGTCTTCACTGGCAAGAAGTGGGCTGATTTGGTAAGTCGGTCTACAATCACCCAAATCGAATCATGCTTCCGGAACGAGCGAGGTAGACCTGTTATGAAGTCCATGTTTATCATCTCCCATTTCCAAATGGGAATTTCTATATTCTGAGTTAAACCGCCTGGTCTCTGGTGTTCGACTTTCACCTGCTGACAATTTGGACACTTCGCCACGAAATCTGCTATATTCTTTTTCATATCGTTCCACCAATAAACCTCCTTAAGATCATGATACATCTTTGTGGAACCTGGGTGAATAGAATACCTGGAATTGTGGGCTTCTGACATAATCCGCTCTCTGAGCCCATCTACGTCTGGAACGCATAGTCTGCCTCTGCATCTCAAAGTACCATCATCTCCCCCTTGTTCAAAAGCCATAGTCTTCTGTTTGTGAATTCCTTCCTTCAGCTGCAATAAGTAGGGATCACTGAACTGTGTTTCTTTTACTTCGGTTACTAAGGAGGATTCAGCCCTGTTCTGGAGAACAACACCGCCATCTTCAAAGTCCAGAAGTCGAACTCCTAGGCTTGCTAAGCGGTGTACTTCCTTCATCATAGTTCGCTTGTCTGTCTCAACGTGAGCTAAGTTGCGCATAGAATGCCGACTGAGAGCATCGGCTACAACATTTTCTTTCCCCGGATGATAGAGGATATCAACATCATAATCTTTAAGTAAATCGAGCCACCTTCTCTGACGTAGATTTAATTCCATTTGCTTGAAGATGTACTGGAGACTCTTGTGATCTGTAAAAATGTCAACATGTACCCCATACAAATAATGGCGCCAGATCTTAAGCGCGAACACCACAATTGCTAATTCAAGGTCATGAGTCGGATAATTCTTCTTGTGAGCCTTGAGTTGTCTCGACGCGTAGGCTATGACTTTACCATGCTGCATTAATACACACCCAAGACCAACCCCTGAAGCATCACAATAAACAACGAACCCCTCGGTTCCTTCCGGTAGTGTCAGGACTGGAGCTGAAGTCAACCTCTTCTTTAACTCCTCAAAACTCTTCTCGCACGCGTCCGACCATTGAAACTTGACTTTCTTCTGAGTTAATCTAGTCAAAGGGGACGAGATAGAAGAAAATCCCTCTACGAAATGCCTATAATAGCCTGCTAAACCCAAGAAACTTCTTATATCGGATACTGAGGTGGATCTAGGCTAATTTTTCACTGCCTCTATTTCTGAGAGTCCACCTTCACGCCTTCCCCTGAGATGACATGGCCCAAAAACGCTACTGATTTCAACCAGAATTCACACTTAGAAAATTTTACATATAGCTTGTGATCCTGCAGGTCTGCAACACAATCTGAGATGTCTGTATGGTCAGTCTCGCTACGGGGAAATAAAATCAAGATGTCATCAATAAACACGATAACAAACAAATCAAGATAAGGCTTGAAGACCCTATTCATAAGGTCCATGAAAGCTGCTGGTGCATTCGTTAAACCAAATGACATTACAAAAAATTCGAAATGCCCATATCGAGTCCTAAAAGCTATTTTTGGAATATCAACTTCCTTAACCTTCAACTGATGGTATCCCGATCTGAGGTCAATCTTGGAATAACACTGGGCACCCTGAAGTTGATCAAATAAATCGTCTATCCTGGGAAGAGGGTACTTGTTCTTGATGGTGACTTTATTCAACTGACGATAGTCAATGCACATACGCAAAGACCCATCCTTCTTTCGGACAAACAAGACCGGTGCGCCCCAAGGTGAGACACTTGGCCTTATAAATCCCTTATCTAGAAGATCTTTCAGCTGGACTTTTAACTCTTTTAACTCTGCTGGAGCCATTCTATAAGGCGGAATAGATATCGGCTTAGTGCCTGGAAGTAGATCAATTCCAAAGTCAATCTCTCTATCGGGAGGGACTCCAGGGAGATCTTCGGGAAACACTTCTGGAAACTTATTTACAATTGGTACCGACTGGAGAGTGGGGATCTGAGCATCTGCATCCTTAACTCGAACCAGGTGATAGATATATCCCTTGGAGATCATCTTTCTGGCTTTAAGATAGGAAATAAACCTACCCCTAGGTGCTACTACATCACCCTTCCATTCTAAGACTGGTTCACCAGGAAATTCAAAACTTACTATTTTGGTTCTACAACCCACTGTGGCATAACAGGACTCTAACCAATCCATGCCCATGATCACATCGAAGTCGACCATCTCCAATTCTACTAAGTCTGCTAGAGTAAGGCGATGATGCACTTTGACTGGACATCCCCTATAGATAAACCTTGCTATAACTGATTCTCCAACCGGAGTGGACACTTCAAAGGGTTCACACAACTTTTCTGGTTCTATCCCAAATTTCTTTGCAATATAT
>NW_017674395.1:89295-96063 GCF_001879085.1 Nicotiana attenuata
AAAGGTTTCAATCAATGCGATGGTAAGGAAATAAATTTGTTGATAGATGGTGGTAGTTAGATAATTAATTATATGGCGATGAGATGTAGAGATTTATGCCTAACAGAGGTGTTTGATAATATGCCTAAATGGCTTAAGTTATGGATTATTACTTAATATTGGTTCCATTGGGATGTTTGCTATTGTAGTTGAAGGTTCTAGTATTGTGGACATTGTAGTAACTATGAATGAAATTGAGGTAGTAAGGCTACCTCTTTACGTTTGGGAAATGTCTATGATTCTCCCTACGTCCCATTCATATGAACCATTACCCAGTTTCCTCAGAAAGTAACTTGCCTTCAATTCCTGAATTGTAGTAGAACTTCTATTCTCTAGATGGCAGTCTCATAATCCTTCGATTCTATGAGTTTCAGTTATGACAAATCAACTTATTGTGAATACCCATCTTAGTCTAATCCTATTCACTATTCCAGATCATGTAACTTGTAAGGCTCATTATTTCAGTATCATGTATTGTAATTTGATTCTCAGTTCTTGATTTTATATTCTTGAATGTTGAACACGACTGTGGTTTGGGCCTGAGGCCCCTGCAGTTCATGCTTTATGCATCTTTGGGCCTGAAGGCCACAGTTAATGTATACGTAACTTTGGGCCCAAGGCCCGCAGTTGTGCACATATATATATATATAATATATATATAATATATATATATATAATATATATATATTATATATATATATATATTGAGCCTGAGGCCACAGTTTAATATCCAGTTAAACAGGTTGTGCTTCATTGAGGAGAGGGAGTATTCACATCCTTACTTCCTTATTCAGTTATTAGTTTATCAGCTAGCAGTTCATTTTCAGTTTCAGTATTTACAGTGTCTTTTTGTTCAGCTATTTTACATACCAGTACAATTCAAATGTACTGACGTCCCTTTTGCCGGGGTCTGCATCTCGCGATGCAGGTAAACGATTTTCAGGTTGACGATCCTGCCTCGCTAGGACATCTCGTATCAGCTGTTGTGAGCCCCAGTCTTTCAGGGCCTTATCTCTCTTTTGTTTTAGTCATTATAGTATTCAGTTAATAAGGTATATGTCGGAGACACTTGTTCTCCGGTAAACAGTTGGCATTTTCAGTTATTCTTTAGAGACTTTGTAGACTATAACCCGGTCAGTCAGATATTACGAGGCCTTATGTGTTAGCCTTGTCGGCTACTTGTTTATACTTGCAGACCTTCAGTATTTTCCGCATCTATGATATATTTAGTCAGACTCTTTAGTAGATTATCATGTTTTATATTTCCTCTAGCTCATAGTTATACCACATGTTGATCCAGCCATGCGGTTGGTTCGCTCGGTCACATGCAGTCAGCGCACCGAGTGTCGTGTTATGCCCAGACCATGGTTTCGGGCGTGACAAAGCTTGGTATCAGAGCCCTAGTTTCAAGAGTCCTAGGGAGTCTATGAAGAGCCGTGTCCAGTGGGTCTCTTTATGTGTGTTGTGGCGGCCACAGCATGTAAACAGTTGACCACCAAGACATCTAGATTGTTATCATTCTTTCATACTCTGATCGTGCAGTTAGAGCTATGCTTTCAGGAATCTTTCTAACCCATGGCGAATTTCGTATTTTAGAAAAATGCCTGGCAAAAAGAAGTACACCAGGAGGGCCAACCACTGCTAGCCAGGGCCACAACTAATGCCGCTCAAAGAGAGGACAACTACCGGCCCAGGGGGTTGCAGCGGCTCAGTGCCCAGTGCTTCAGACATGCGAACGTCAGGGGAGCGTATCCAGTTCTCACCCAGATTGTTGCTACTCAGGCTCAAGCAAGCAGGGAACAAGTCGATGTTTCATCATCGACGGGGTAGTTCCAGGTTCTAGGGAATTCCTCAACATAGAAACCTCCGCGTCTTCACAGGGTCCAAAAAGGATGAGGATCCGCAAAACTTCATTGATGAGAGTTCAGAATATATTCGAGTGATGCATGCTACAAAGACTGTAGCAGCAGAGCTTGCTGTGTACCAGCTGAAGATGTTGCAACACTTGGTATGAAACATGGAGAGTCCGCGAGGGGAGGATCCAGGATCCTGCGACTTGGACAGGAATTTGCAGATGCGTTCCTTTGACCATTGCTACGTTGGGTTCTCTTAAACACTTTGAGTGGAGCTAATGAATGAGTGTGAGTGAGTCTACCTAGTTCCTTCAAGTACTAGCCGTAACGGTGACGATCAGAGATAGGGAGTAATGCCGTGTGAGTCCGAGTGCTGGGCATTTGATTGCTTATCTGATTCAAAATCAACGAAAGATAAGATGGAGCGTGAATGGAGCTATCAGGGTTGTCCTCTAAGGCACATGCGATAGTCGGGAAATGGTACATAAAAAGATATGAGGGCCAGAGTTACGGCGGGTTTTGTGTTGGTCTTTACAGATGGATTGCTTTTGTGGCATAGCTAATATAGCCTGCCTCATAATAAATAGACATGACCATCACTAAGATGGTTTCCTTTGGTTCAAGAACGAAGACAGGTGAAAGAAGCAAAGAGCGGCTACATGAAGAAGAGAAGACAGAGAATTCAGCAATAGAGCAGTTAAGTCTGCACCAGGAAATTTCAGCATGGGCGATCTCAAGCAGGCAGGCAGTCGCATGTTTTCAAGAAGAAATCAAGAATCAGGGACCTGCTCCGTTCTTCAGCCTAGTGCACCGGATTCAAAGGTCAAAGTTTAACAAGAAAAAACAGAATTTTCACAAAGCAACCAGACTCACAGTCACAGGTCCTAGTGTGAGGCTACCTCGAGTCCCTGGTTACCTACTTGCCAACACGTGTGGTAAGAGGACACCCAGTGGTTGTGGTCGTTTGGCACAAATAGGTGCTTTGCAGTGCGGTCACATGGTGGCCACTTCCTGAGGGAATGTCCATCAGCAAGCAGAACAATGGAGCAATGTAGCTCAGTCCCACTAATTCAACATGCCCATCATAACTGCTACAGCCCATCAAGGGCCGGTGTGGCATCGGCAGAAGTCTGCGCAATAGCCAGGCGCAGTCGAAACCGGCTTGTGAGATGCACTGGCGAGGGCCGTTCGAATTTATAACTTCCAACATCACATGTATGACAATCCATCTACACCCAACCAACAAAATTCCATCAAATAATCACCTTCCAATCTCTACAATAATTATGTATTTATATTAGGAACTTATGGCTTCTAATCACCACACCAAGAGTCCCAATACTTAATTCACACTCCTATACCCATAATAAATTCATACATGTAAGTATAAGGATGTAGGATTATCTTTTGGAAGAAATCTTGCAAAACCCTCCTTTGAGTTCTTGAAGAAATTTCTTGAATATCTATGTGTTTTATGAGTAGATTTCATCAATACTAGTGTAAGAATGATGGAATTTCACACCAAGTTAATGGAGATTGCTTACCTTGAAGATGGGAGGGGTTGGAGGTCTTGAGAGGGTGGAAGAAGACCCTAAAATTCGTCCAAAAGAAATAGGGAAAAATGAACCCTGAAATTGGCTTAAAAGAGCTGGGACTAGGGCGCGTCTACTATAGCGAAGTGTCCTCGCTTCGCTGTCCATTGCATTCAAGGGAAGACAAAATCCACGTCTACTTTGGCGAAGCGAGGTCGCTTCGCTGTACGCCAAAATAACTGGGTGGTATGTCTTTAGTAATTTGGTCATAACTTCTTGTAGGAACGTCCAAATAACGAACGGTTTGAAGCGTTAGAAACTAGACTCAAAGATATTTCATTTCATAGGTTGTGAATCACATAATACCTTATATAAATATAGATATGCTCGTGCAAAGTTTGGTCTTGTGCGTACTCATATGGAATTTTTAGTCTATCATGTAATTTCCAACTTGCTTAGACTTAGGCCTCTCCTTGGACCCCAAATCACTTATGATATACCTCGTACACTTATTATCATAATCAATTGATAACCATCACATGAATACTCATTTAATGCATCCACAACTGACTCAAATTTATGGGGTGTTACACATTTCATGCGTGTAGGTTCATACAGACAGACGGGTAAACCTCCTCATTAAGTGTTGCCCGAGTTCAGCTTGATCGGTAAGCTCCAAGCCTTTCGGAGTTGCCGGGTCTAGAGCTTTATGTATATCTTGTGTATCTACGTATATATGTTATGAATAGGTCGGGGAGCTGTTCCGATCACAGTATATCCACCAGTAGAGGCTTGTGGACATATCCTGTCAGTTAGTGCAGTATGTTGGGCTTGTAGGCCTTTTATGTATATGTTGTTGGTTTGCCAGCTGTAGTAGTTATGACGGCCTTGTCGGCCCAGATTTATATTGATATTTAGTTAGTATTCGCACTTGTCTTGCAATGTGGGCCATGGCCAAAGAATGACATCATAGGTTAAGAGTCCCTTAGTTGTAAGTTGGTACGCAAGGATAGGTGAGGCACCGGGTGCCGGTCTCGCCCCCCAGGTTCGGGGTTTGACAAGAATTGTTAGGAAATTTCCACTTCTTTCATTCCTGTCGTGCGGAACTTGTTGAATTTGGAAGTTGAGCCTTTGCATCTCTACTCTCTCATAGAAGGTGAGGACACGTGCAACCGGGTTAGCTGAGCAGGCATCTGCACATACTGCTAGGGCCGTAAGAGGTAGAGGCCGAGGAAGGGCACATGCCGCGACTAGAGCACCTGTCAGAACAACAGTTGAGGAGCCGCCAGTAGCTCCAATTAGGGGTAGGTACCAGAAGCACCTGTTGTTACCCCCGGACTTCAGGAGACTTTAGTACAGTTCCTGAGTATGTTTGGTACATTAACTCAGGCGGGATTAACCTATGTTGCATAAAATATTTCACAGAATGGGGGAGTAGCTCAGACTCCTACCACGACTCCAGAGGAGTAGGTTCACATTGGTCAGGTTCCGGGTGTAGTACCAGTACAACCTGTTATTTCGGTTTAGCCTGAGGTCAGGCAAGTGGCAACAGAAGAAGAACAAAAGAGAATTGAAAGGTTTAGAGGTATAGTCCACCTACTTTCAGTGGCACAGCTATAGAGGATGCCCAAGGATTTCGAGAAAATTATCACTGTATTCTCCGCACCATGGGTATAGTGGATGTTACACCCCGTGTTATCGTATGTAAGAGTACGTCATAAGTCAATTAATGTAAGCTCAGAAATGGAATCATCTTTGAAAAGTTTACAAAGTTAGTTCATCATGTTAACGTGGAGGTTACAAATATTTAAGATCATTAATACCAAGTAGCAAGAGGGTTTGAAGGCTTAGAAGCTAAATGAATTGAAGAAAATAAGTTTCGTCGAAAGTCAACAAGTTGGAATATTTTACCATGTACTTTTGGGGTGATAATAGGGTTATTAACATTATAACGAGATTGTATTATGAGTTATTTTAGTCGTACGATAGTTGGTGTTATGTTTTGAAGTCAAGCGAGTTGTGGAACAAAAGTTGGAAAAGGTCATCACAAGTTCCATTTATAATTTGCTGACATTTAGGTCAAATGTAGATGCACTTTTCTCCCAATATACTTGGAATCAATGGAGGATCTACATATCAAATTGAAGATCTACGAGTCTAGTTTCCAATGCATTAAACCGTTCTTCGATACGACATCGGGGTAGAGAGATATTTGCAGTTTTGCAAGACTGCACAGACTGTATAGTTGGCAAGTAGGTGTGTCACTAAAGCTTTTTGAGAAATACATTTCGTGTGTTATATGAGGTCTTTTTGGGACATATTATATATCAAATTGAAGGTCTTGGAATCTAGTTTCCAACACTCTTAACCGTTCGTTCATACGATATCTGGATAAAAAGATATAGGTATTTGAAAAAGGGCCAATGAGATGGTGCCAAGTAGCACCTTTTGACTTTTCAACCAAAATGGATATTTATCTTCCTATGTCGTCTCTTTCTTCATAATTCCAGAGAGCTCGACAAAATAAGACCCCTAACCTCACCCTTAAGCTGTCCACAAGGTTATCCAACAAGATTATCATCCGAGGCACAAAATCACGAAGCAATAACACTAGAACGATCCCCACGACGTGAGTATCGCTATATTGCCTCTGTTTTTCATTGTAGTTGGAGTTTTGGAAGGTATTTAAAAGTTAAGAAAATGCCTTATTTCTGTATTTAAGCTTTTAAATATGAAGGAATGTTGATAAATTCATTTCCTAATAGCTAGAACTCACGGGACGGTGATTGGAAGCCGTGAGTTCGAATTATTCGACTTGTTGTGCGCTGTTTTTGGGCTGTTTCGTGTTGGTATTGGGTTGTATCTTTTACTACTGTTTTGTGGAGTTTTGGAGGAGGAAGGATGTGGAAAAACACCATATAGATGTAGGGTTGTGGGCTGGTAGTTCTTCGTAACATTTCCGGATCGTTTGACACGACTACGGTGGCCGTCGTATGTATGAAGTGATTAGGTTGTGCGTGGACTGTTTTGGGAGGCTCAATATGATTATTATTGATGTTGTTTGGGCTGTTTGGTGATTGTTTGGAATTGTGTGAAGTCATATATATAGGGGAGGTGCTGTCCGTTTCATCGTAAAATAGGTTGTGGTCGATACATAATAGTTATGACGCTTGAATGATAACTACAATATCGTTTCTCTTATTGTAGACTAAGGAGTCGTGAAAATTTCATAGCTTGAGATTGGGGCAGTATATATACAAGGTATGTTAAGGCTCTTCCTTCATTCTTTTGGCATGATCTAAAGTGAAACGAACATAAACGATACGCTATTTCATAATGAATCT
>NW_017674395.1:96422-98372 GCF_001879085.1 Nicotiana attenuata
ATGATGATGCCCACAGAGGCGTATGTTTTTTAAAAGCTTATGTATATATATGTATTATGCATTTCATGTCAGTAGCCCCCACATGCACTCAGATGTTACAGGTTGTATCTCCTCTATCTCTCTTTACGTTACTGATCTTGTTTATGCTTTCCTGCCTTACATACTCGGTACTTTATTCGTACTGACGTCCCTTTTGCCTGGGGACGCTGCGTTTCATGCCCGCAGGTCCCGATAGACAGGTTGATATTCCTCCTAGTAGGCTATCAGCTCAGCGAAGGTGTTGGTGCACTCCACTTGCTCCGGAGTTGCCTATTTGGTCAGTATGCTTTGGATATGTATTGATTGGTATAGCGGGGCCCTGTCCCGACCTTTATAATTTTATGTACTCTTAGAGGCTTGTAGACAGATGTCAGGTGTATGGATACTTGTATGGCCTTGTCGGCCTATGTTTTAAGTTTACAAATGGTCATGTCGGCCTTATAGGCCCGTATGTCACATGTATAAGTTTGTATATCATGCTGGGTCATCATACGTTAAGTATTCCCTTATGTTTTATTCTTGTTATCTCATGAAGGGTTTTCTAGCTCATTTACCCATGATAGTATGATAAGAAAGATACGTTACGTTGGTACTCGGTTGAGTAAGGCACCGGGTGCCCGTCGCGGCCCTTCGGTTTGGGTCGTGACAACTATGGTGGGGGAGCTGCACCTGCCTGTCTATCAGGACCTGCAGCACGACATGCAGCGTCCACAAATAAAAGGACGTCAGTACGAATAAAGTACTGAGTATGTAAGGCAGGGAACCATAAGTACGAACAGTAATGTAAGCAGGGATAGAGAATAAACAACCTGTAACATCTGGGTACCTCTAAGGGCTACTGACATGAAATGCGTAATACATATGTATATATACATAAACTTTTAAAACATACGCCTCTGTGGGCATCATCATCATCATATCGTACCCGGCCGTAATAGGCTCGGTAAAAACGTACCCGGCCACGTGGAGCTCGGTAAAACCCAACTGATCAGTGGTTGCACAATAGGTGCCATACCCGGCCGACTATAGCGCGGCTCGGTAGAGTAAAATAGATACATATATATAATGCATGCTCGACTCATGAACTCACGTTCTAAACCTTTCAGAGTGACGTAAGGTCGGTATCCTCTGTACACGTTATTAGGACTAACTCTTCACCATGAACCTTGTAAGAATCAGGAAGTACCAATAACATTGATAACGTAAGAATAAGAGAAGAAACATCAACATTAATCGTTCCATAAGAGGGGAAACAATGTAAGTACTGCTAGCTTCTAAGAGTAGAGTATCTTTGGAAGCTCGTTCATTACATTATGTACAATCGGAGTCGTGCAAAGAAGGAAAGGGATAGCCTCACATACCTTGTATATACTGCCCCAATCTCAAGCTATGCAATTTTCACGACTCCTTAGTCTACAATAAGAGAAACGGTACTATAGTTACCATTCAAGCGTCATAACTATTATGTATCGACCACAACCTATTTTACGATGAAACGGACAGCACCTCCCCTATATATATGACTTCACACAATTCCAAACAATCACCAAACAGCCCAAACAACATCAATAATAATCATATTGAGCATCCCAAAACAGTCCACCAACCGATAACATTACTACCAAGCCTTTCGATATATATTTCACAAGTTCTAGCTTCAATGACTTAGCCGTAACTTGGATAATCTTAAATACATATAGATTAAGAGGTTCCTTACCTTTATACAGAAAGAACAACTCCAATTTGACCTTAATTCTCCACGAAATATCCCTCCAATTCTGCCACAACAACAAGGAAGCGAAACTAGCAATCAATTAGTGTTTTTTTTTGGCACTAGAATCACTTTAGAAGGCTTGAAATCACCTAGGGTTGATATTAAGAACTTGAGGGAGTATTTACAGAACATAAACC
>NW_017674396.1:0-5174 GCF_001879085.1 Nicotiana attenuata
GTACAAAGATGTGTTCGCATGGTCATATGATGACATGCCGGGTTTAAGTACCGATCTGGTGGTCCACAAATTGCCCATTTATTCGGAATGCCCCCTGTCAAGCAGAAGTTGAGGAAATTCAAAACAGATATCAGTGTGAAAATTAAGGAAGAGGTTACTATGCAGTTTGAGGCGAAGGTCATACGGGTTACTCGATATCCTACCTGGTTAGCTAATGTGGTGCCAGTACCAAAGAAAGATGGGAAGACCAGAGTATGTGTTGATTACCGTGATCTCAATAAGGCGAGCCCGAAGGACAACTTCCCACTCCCAAACATCCATATATTGATTGACAATTGTGCCAAACATGAGATTGGTTCCTTCGTGGATTGTTATGCGGGCTATCACCAGATTTTGATGGATGAGGAGGATGCGGAAAAGACGGCATTCATCACGCCTTGGGGAACATATTGTTACAGGGTCATGCCATTTGGGTTGAAGAACGCAAGGGCAACGTATATGAGGGCAATGACTACCATGTTCCATGACATGATACATCAGGAAATCGAGGTCTATGTGGACGACGTGATCATAAAGTCGAGGAAACAATGTGACCATGTTAGGGATTTGAGGAAATTCTTCCAGAGACTCCGCAGGTACAACCTCAAGCTTAATCCAGCAAAGTGTGCGTTTGGAGTCCCGTCAGGGAAGTTGTTGGGATTTGTAGTGAGTCGGCGTGGTATTGAATTAGACCCATCTAAGATTAAAGCCATCCAGGAGCTACCGCCACCAAGGAACAAGAAAGATGTGATGAGTTTGCTTGGCAGGTTGAATTACATCAGCAGGTTCATTGCCCAGCTTACAACTACTTGTGAGCCCATTTTCAAGCTGCTAAAGAAAGATGCTGTGGTCAGATGGACAGACGAATGTCAAGCAGCATTTGACAAGATTAAGAAGTATTTGGCTAGTCCACCTGTGTTGGTCCCGCCAGAGCCAGGAAGGCCTTTGATCCTTTACTTGACTGTGTTGGACAATTCTTTTGGTTGTGTACTGGGGCAGCATGACATCACAGGAAGGAAGGAGCAGGCGATTTACTACCTCAGCAAGAAGTTCACATCATATGAGGTAAAATACACTCAACTCGAGAGGACGTGTTGTGCTTTAACCTGGGTAGCGCAAAAGTTGAAACATTACTTGTCAGCATATACTACCTATCTCATCTCTCGGTTGGACCCATTGAAGTATATATTTCAAAAGCCCATGCCCACAGGGAGGCTAGCGAAATGGCAAATCTTGCTTATGGAATTTGATATTGTCTACGTGACTCGGACTGCAATGAAAGCACAAGCGTTGGCTGATCATCAAGCTGAGAATCCCGTTGATGATGAATATGAGCCTTTGAATACATACTTCCCGGACGAGGAGACAATGCATGTTGAAGAATTAGGACAGGTCGAGAAGCCTGGATGGAAACTTTTCTTTGATGGAGCTGCCAATGCCAAGGGTGTCGGAATAGGAGCAGTACTGATTTCTGAGACCGGGCAACACTACCCCGTCACTGCTCAACTTCGTTTCTATTGCACCAATAACATGGCTGAGTACGAAGCATGTATCCTGGGATTGAGATTGGCTATAGACATGGGTGTCCAGGAAATCTTGGTCATGGGTGACTCGGACCTTCTTGTACACCAAATTCAGGGAGAGTGGGAGACACGAGATTTGAAGCTCATACCATACCGGCAGTGTTTGCATGAACTTCGTCAACGGTTTCAATCAATAGATTTCAAACACATTCCAAGGATGCACAATGAGGTTGCCGACACTTTGGCCACTTTGGCATCACTGTTACATCATCCGGACAAGGCTTACGTGGATCCGTTACAGATTCAGGTTCGAGATCAACATGCCTATTGTAACGTGGTGGAGGAAGAGTTTGATGGTGAGCCATGGTTTCATGATATAAAGGAATATCTCCGGATGGGAGTATACCCGACACAAGTTACAGGGGATCAAAAGAGAGCAATTCGACGCTTGTCCAGCGGATTTTTCTTCAGTGGAGGAGTATTGTACAAGAGAACTCCAGATCTTGGGTTATTGAGATGCATAGATGCCAAACAGGCTACAACTATCATGGCTGAGGTACATGCGGGAGTTTGTGGACCTCATATGAGTGGATATATATTGGCAAAGAAGATCCTCCGAGCAGGTTATTATTGGCTTACTATGGAACGAGATTGCATCAGTTTCGTGCGCAAATGTCATCAATGTCAGATACACGGAGATTTGATTCATTCTCCACCATCTGAATTGCATACAATGTCAGCACCATGGCCGTTCGTTGCCTGGGGAATGGATGTTATTGGTCCGATTGAGCCAGCAGCCTCAAATGGGCATAGATTCATTTTGGTAGCTATTGATTATTTCACTAAATGGGTGGAGGCAAAAACCTTCAAATCCGTGACTAAGAAGGCAGTTGTCGATTTCGTAAATTCAAATATCATATGCTGGTTTGGGATCCCGAAGGTAATCATCACGGATAATGGTGCCAATCTCAATAGTCATTTGATATCCGAGATATGTCAGCAGTTTAAGATCATGCACCGCAATTCCACTCCATATCGTCCTAAGGCAAATGGGGCAGTCGAGGCAGCTAACAAGAATATCAAGAAAATACTTCGGAAAATGGTAGAAGGGTCAAGGCAGTGGCATGAAAAGCTACGTTTTGCCTTGTTAGGCTATCGCACTACTGTCCGCACTTCAGTAGGAGCGACTCCCTATTTATTGGTGTATGGAACCGAAGCAGTAATACCCGCAGAGGTTGAAATCCCGTCCCTCCGAATCATCGCCGAGGCAGAGATTGATGATGATGAATGGGTTAAAGCCCGCCTGGAACAACTAAGTTTGATTGATGAGAAGCGACTGGCAGCAGTGTGTCACGGTCAATTGTACCAACAGAGAATGGCAAGAGCATATAACAAGAAAGTGCATCCGCGGAAGTTCGAAGTAGGACAGTTGGTGCTCAGACGTATCCTACCTCATTGGGCTGAGGCAAAAGGAAAGTTCGCCCCAAACTGGCAGGGGCCATTTGTTGTAACCAGAGTTTTGTCCAATGGCGCTCTATATCTAACGGACGTGGAAGGAAAATGTGTAGAAATGGCTATCAATTCTGATGCAGTCAAGAGATATTATGTATGATTGTCTTTATCTTTGTGTACCTGATTGTATTTGGCATGTTTTGAGATTGAAATGATGAAGGCATTTTGTTCTGCTACCCAAACACTTTATCCTTTGTTATCCCTTTGAGCCTTATTATATTTCCTTTCGTATCCCTCTTTCGGAATCAATAACAAAACTCGAAAGCCCGAGCAGGGAAAGTCAGCGGAGAAACAAGGAAAAAACAGTCCAAAAGAAAAGACAAGAAGAAGAGAAGAAAAGGAAAAGGAAAAAAAAAAGAAGAGAAAAGAAAAAAGAAGGAAAAAGAAAAGAAAAGAGAAGGGAAAGAAAAGAAATGAAAAAAAAAGAAAAGAAAAGTAGAAGAAAGAAAGATCGCCACAATAAAGTAGTTCTATGGCCTGAACTACGTTTGACTTGATCCCGAAAGGGTACATAGGCAGCCTCACTGAGGTTCAGTCACAACAGAAGAAAAATCCAAGAATCCCCAAGAAGGAAACTCGGGCAGAAGTTATGGTTGTTGCAAGAGATATGATTCCGAAAGTTGTAATGTTGAAGCCACATTTGAATTATTTTGAGCTTTTATACCTTTCTTTCTAAAACCCATCCAAAAGCCAGATTACGGTCCAAAGAAAGACCTTCTGATCAATTTCAAGAAATGTCAATACAGGCAGGTAAAGCGACTCATGTTGGAGACAACACTCTGGTGACAGAAGGAAAATGATAAAATGAGAGAGTCTTATCGGTGAAAACCCTCACGGGCACCATAGGGCGATGTGAGTTGAGAGAAATGAAAATGAGAGAGTCTTATTGGTGAAAACCCTCACGGGCACCGTAAGGCGAGGTGAGTTTGAGAGATATTAAAATAAGAGAGTCTTATTGGTGAAAACCCTCACGGGCACCGTAAGGCGAAAGTGAGATTTTCAGTTGGGCAAATGAACGAAGTCTGTGGTTAAAAGTTGTTTGAAACATGGCAAAACAAGCAAGGTTGGGGTTTGGCGAGAGTCGGGCGTGAAAGTATGATACAACAAATGTGGTAATTGATAATTGATTGGTTGGACAGACTAGGCTGGAATCCAAAATGCATGGCATAATCAACAGAATCAGCCTTTCCGCTCAGATAAGTCCTATCCTTTTTCTCTTCATTACAACTCATTCGTTTTTAGAGTTTTCTACCCTCAAAACCTTCGAGGTCATTGCATTTCATTCTCTTGAAGTCTGTCTATAAGGTGCTTTAGTGTCAGTTCTATTCAAAAACAAAAGAAGGATGTCAAAGTTAACTACTAGCTTCCCAGTTAGATGGCAGAACAAGGTGGGAACATATCAAAAGAGAGTAAAACATGGAGGACCAATGAAAATCAATGTAATAATCAGATGGTTGTGAGGGAGAAGCGAGGTCCAAAAGAAGGGAACAGAAACACCAAACAGTAATACGAGGTAAAGCATGTGGGTCGTCAAGATGAGAGGGTTGAAAGTCAATTGGAAATCGTGGCAAGTCAAAGCAAGTCCAAAGACGCAAGTCGGAGCAAAGTCGGAAGCGGGAGCATGGCCAACAAGAATGCCAACAGCTAACCATCATTTTACATTAACAAATTTTTCTTTGATTGGAACAGGGGCAGAAAATTTTCTTTGTTTGTTTTGTTGCAATCAGGCGCCCACCTGGAGAACAAGGGAATACTTTTCAAATTTAGCAATCAGGCGCCCACCTGGAGAACAATGGAAGTACAATCCAAATTTTCAGCTCTTAATTTTTAATATTTGATAATATGCTGTACCCAGTTATCAAACTGGGGAAGAAACTTTCTTCGTTGTTTATTTTGTTGAAGTCAGGCGCCCACCTGGAGAATAAGGGAATACATTTCAAATTTCAGCAATCAGGCGCCCACCTGGAGAACAAGGGAATACATTTCAAATTTCAACAATCAGGCGCCCACCTGGAGAACAAGGGAATACATTTAAAGTTCAGTAATCAGGCACCCACCTGGAGAACAAGGGAAGTACAATTCAAGTTTTAGCTTTCAAAT
>NW_017674396.1:12392-14911 GCF_001879085.1 Nicotiana attenuata
ATTCAATTTAAAATTATGTACATATATATATCTATATATATATATATATATATATATATATATATATATATATATATATATATATATATATATATATATATATATATATATATATATATTTGTCACGACCCAATTTCCAACCCGGTCGTGATGGCGCCTCTCGTGAAGACAGGGCCAGTCAACTAACCCAAATCGTCTCTTTAACAATTATTAAACATAAATGAATAGATAAATACAGCTTAACGACAATAATAACCAGTATTTACAATCCAACAGAACCCGACCGGGGTGTCACAAGTCATGAGCATCTAAAGAAGTCTGAACACGACTACAGGGTCAATAATATACAAAATAAAATCTTGAATCAGAAGACGGAGTCCGGTGCAGGGAGTAAAGTGAGTACTCCAACTCAGTGAGCAATAAAAGTAAATAATAACTTAGCAGTAAGAAATCACGTAAAAGCACTCCATCAAGCTGTATAGGACAGTGCAAATCCTTGAGAAAAACAGTGAGACCATAAAAATCCTTTAGAAAATATCTGGGCTCAGTTAAAGCCTCTTTTGGAAATATCCTTTCCAACAGCTAAGCAAATGAATGCAAAATCAGATAGTGCAAGTCAGCACATAAGTCAGCTCCTCGGGCACAACACTCCACAAACAATTAACACCAGGGCGTCTGGTACACGGTGCAAGAAGTAGCATGGATGCCAATGAAATGAGAGTGCTGAATGTCATGACACGTAATACAAACAGGAACCAATGCATGAGTGCAATGCAATGCATATGGCCGCTGCGGCGTGTAGCCTGATCCATTTGGGTACCCGCACTCACTGTGGGGGTTTAGACTCCGGAGGGGCTCCTACAGCCCAAACGCAATATCAATATAACACCGCTGCGGCGTGCAGCCCGAGCCATCCATATATCCAGAAATCACTATAACACTGCTGCGGCCTGCAGGCCGATCCATGCTTAGTCCAGAAATGCACATAAGCCCCTTCGGCAATAATAAAATAGCAGTTCTCAGTTCAAAACGTCAGTAAAATATCATTTAAGTTTTCAAATCATGAAAAATGGCTGAATTTGCAAAACAGTATTAAAACCCTGGACCAAGATCAAATAACATGCAAAGTAATGCAAAAACAGTGATATCAATCCCTGAAGGATTCAAATAATCGGCACGAAACCCAAAACATGGCAATCAGCCTAAATCATGATGATAACAAGTAGTTTCAGTCACATACGTAGTAATTTCATCAATCGGGACGGACCAAGTCACAATCCCCAACGGTGCTCTACCCCACGCTCATATCCGGCGTGCAAGTCACCTCAATACAGCACTATGATGTGCAAATCCGGGGTTTCAAACCCTCAGGATATCATTTACAAGTATTACTCACCTCGAACCGGTAAAATCTCAATCCCGCGACGCCTTTGCCCCTCAAATCGGCCTCCTCGCGCGTCGAATCTAACCAAAATCAGGGCGAATACATCACAATATGCCAATGGGACAATACCCAATCGAAAACAGTCGAAAAATAGCAACAATCTCGAAACTATCAAAACCCGAGCCCCGGGCCCACTTCTCGAAAAATTACAAAACTCACATTACCGGATTCCTTCGTCTCGCCACGAGTTCATACATACCAAGAACTCCCAAATCCGAGCTCAAATGACCTGTCAAATCCCAAATTGAAATATCAAAAACTCAAGCCCTAGTCCATCAATTTTAGGCTTAATTCCCTGAATTTCTAGGTTAATTTCACATAATAGACATGTTTTTAACTCAAAAATCTTACCTTCAATAAACTCCAGTCGAAACCCTCTTCAATTGCTCCCAAAAAGCTCTCAAGATTCTCAACAATGGAGGAAAATAATATCTAGCTCGCGGAGGAAATATTCAATAATCAGCCCAGCACTTTCGCTCATGCGGTCCCTATCCCGCTTCTGCGGGACCGCTTCCGCGCTATTCCTTCTGCTTCTGCGGAAATCCCACTCTCGAACCAAACCGCTTCTGCGGTCACAACATCGCATAAGCGATTCCGCTTTTGCGGCTACACCAACGCTTCTACGGAACCAGGCGCCCAGGCCTCACCGCTTTTGCGGTCAACCCATCGCTTAAGCGGGTCCGCTTCTGCGGTCCAAGACTCGCAGAAGCGAGAATACCAGATATCAGCAACATTTGAAGTCTCCAAATCCAAATTTCATCCCGCTAGCCATCCGAAATCACCCCGAGGACCCCCGGGACCTCAACCAAAAGCACCAACATGTCTTAAAACATTATCCAAACTTGTTCCAATCATCACAACACATCAAACAACACTAAAATCATCAATTCTCATCGGATTCAAGCCTAAGTTCTTTTTAAACTTCCGAAACCCGCATTCGATCAAAAACCCAACTAAACGACGTCCGAATGACCTGAAATTTTGCACACACATCACAAATCACATATCGAAGCTACAGCAACTCTCGGAATTCCATTCCGACCCTCGGATCAAAATCTCACCTATCAACCGGAAT
>NW_017674396.1:17912-18711 GCF_001879085.1 Nicotiana attenuata
ATATAACCTTTGTCAAAATTTTGCTTCACTCGTGCCATCCTCGGCTCAATTTCTGCAACCTGAACTGATCCGCCAGCATACCTCGAAACGGAACCGACATAGCACATAACCGTGCAATCAGCTAATCAACAGCAACCTCCCCAACTTGGCTCGAAGCCATATATCAGGACACACTCAACAACTCATAACACTTTTACTCTAATGATGCCACAGTGCCATAGTGAGATTAAACTCAAATCATGTACAAGTTTGTGAAAACACAGATCATCTAGTACTGTAATCCTCTACAAACCTCGCATTCATCCCCACATCAGTTGAGTCCACCCTCTTGAGCGACCCGAATTTTCAAATTACAACACGTACCCTTCAATAACACACGAGATCTTCTAACATACACATAAGGATCATACCACTTAAGAACAGTCCGCATGAGATAACCCACCTGCTTCTCCTCAATTTAGTATTTCCGCATACCTTCCACCGTCATACATATTACACAGTCATTTAGTCTTCCTGAGTCTGAACTCATACCACCACACGTAATGCCCTTCACTCCCCAACTTAGAAGACACGAAAATATTCTTCACGCGCCCATAACTCGGACTACACATCAAATCACAATAGGAATCGAACACTTAACAGCTCATCTATTATTCAGCAGACTCCTTCGTCACTACCAAGATCACATAGATACATCTCGCAGTACTACATACTCATCACATGGATATCCAACCGCCATTCCGGCTAATAAGGACAATACTGAACATATAAGTTCGAAACACTTGCTCACATAATCAGC
>NW_017674396.1:19957-98348 GCF_001879085.1 Nicotiana attenuata
ATATATATATGGGTATGACGTGGCTCAGACCCGTCTTTGTACAGTTATATTTCTATTAGAGGTCTGTAGACAATATGTCTAGTTGGATAGTAAGTGGCCTTGCCGGCTTCCAGTTTTGAGGTATATAGTTGTCTATAGCAGCCTTGTCGGCTCGCCCTATGTATGTCGCACGTATATGTATGTATGCATTTTTGTGCAGGTTTCCTTCATGTATATTATTCTCGTAATTCAGCAGATGTTATTCAGGTTTATATCTTAGACGCATGCTTAGGAGTGTTTGACAGGTGGGATTCGGGCACCCGTCGTGGCCCATCGGTTTGGGTCGTGACAGTTTGTTTCAATTGCAATTTCATTTAACGCTTTGTGTCAATTTAATCCACGTATCCTTAAAATAACTTACAAATTCAATCATTATCCGATTTTGAGGGTAAATAGTTTGGCGCTGACCGTGGGACTAAGGATAATAGTGGTTATTTGATGCAAATTTCCATAACACACACTGCTTTATACTTGTTCTTTGAAGTGCCTCTAATTTCAGGTTAAAGTTCAAAATTTCAAACTCACAATTAGCACCACTACTTGTTGGCGATGTGTCCGGTCATCATGGTGAAACCCGGTAACGAGGTACCGCCCGTTGATCCCATCGAAATTCCAGTCGCGGACCCGTTGGACGCTGTCACGACTCAATATCACCAATAGGCTGTGATGGCGCCCAACGTTACCGCTAGGCAAGCCAATAGTGAACTAACCGTGTGATTGTTTCTTTTAACAGTTTAGAAATAGTTGATTTTTAGTTATTGAATAAATAAGAAGCTATAACTTAAAGAAAATGAGAAATCGACAATTTTAAAAGCAATGAGATAAAGTAATTAATCAAAAATCATCAAGTGTCTACTAGCATAATTTCCAAGACCTGGTGTCATAAGTATATGAGCTACTAGTAGAATATACAAAATAAAATTCTAAACTACTGTCCGAAATGAAGTAGACGGAAAGAAAATACAAAGAAAGACTTCAGGTGCTGCAGAATGGGCTCGGAAGGTAGCTCACCACAAAGTCTCGGAGAATTAGCAGTGCACACCGAGATGATAACTAGATGCACCTGCCTTGGATCCTGCACAGTTAGCGCAGAAGTGTAGTATGAGTATATAAACAACATGTACTCTGTAAATATCTAGTCTAACCCCGGATAAGTAGTGACGAGGGGTCGACTTCGACACTAACTATGGGCTAACAATAAAATACCAAAACTCTAAATAAGCACGGGCTATATAAATAATAATGAAAACTCAAATAGAAGCAATAAATAAACAAGTCTTTCACTGATAGTAAATCCCGAATCAATTTCCGTCATTTAACAATTTAACCTCTCAAGCCCATGGAATGATATCAAGTATAAATGGGGCTCCAAGTATTATTACGCACGAAGTATGCCTTGGTCGTACGGTCCGATCCAAAATATATATACATAAGCATTGTGCACTACCGAGGGTTGAACGACATGAACCATAGATGCATCTATTAACCTGCCGAGGCGAAGGGCCCGCTCCCATGAGTGTAGTGGAATTTACCTCGCTCGCGGAAATAGTTGCGACGCGAGTGAACATAGATTTCTAAAAGTTATTATATAATCCTCAATTCTTTCCAAAAATAAGGAGTCTAAACTAACTTTAAATCTTGAAATCGTCAATCTCAGCTCTTTTCAAGATAATTAATAAGCATAATCAAATAACGGTGTCAACAAAGCATGATGTAAACCTAAGGCTACCAGGACATCACATGGAACATAGCTATGCATGGACTCTCGTCACCTAGTGCGTACGTAAATCCCCACATAAGTAAATTACGACAAAACACTCATAAGGGGATGGGTTCCCTCTTACAATGTTGAAAAGAGACTTACCTCGTTCTTAAGTCCACTTCCGATCCTCAAATATGCCTTAAACCCTCAACTCGGTGCCAAACGATTCGAAACTAGTCAAATGTTATATAAAATAATTAATACATGTTCAAAAGTTCAGATTCTAACTATTAAAGTGATTATCGAACCCAAATTGAAGGATCCCTTAAATTCACCCCCAAGTCCACGTGCCCAAATTCCGAAATTTTTCGAAGAAAGTTGTTACCCATAACCTAGCGAACTCAAATATATAATTTTCACTAAATTTCATAACCATTTTTGTTGGTAAATCTCATTTTTATCAAAATCTAGGTTTTTCATCTAAACCCATGATTTCACAAATTTTACATGTTAAATCTACCCATAATCTATGTATTTAATTCACATTGTGTAGAAATTACTTACCTCAAAGTGTTAGGTGAAAACCCCTCTCTAAGAGCTCTAAAAATCGCCCAAGAAATGCAATAAATGAGCTCAAAATGCCTAAGTTCCGACTTAAATGAAGGTTCTGCCTTCAGCGATTTTCACATCTTCGGTCTGGGGCTGCATCTGCGGTACCGCTTCTGCGGCACCAAGCCCGCTTCTGCAGAGCTTCACAGGACCAGCGCCGGCTGCATCTGTGGACGTTTTCCGCTTTTGTGGTCTCGCTTCTGCTGCTTCTCATCGCAGAAGCGGGATCGCTTCTGCGAACACCCCTTCGCTTCTGTGGACCATGGCCAAAATCTCCAAGCCGCTTCTGCGGCCAAAATCCCGCATCCGCGGGCTTGCACCTGCGGCGAAAAGCTCGCAGTGCGGGCACACTAGAACTGGTGCACCAGCAGCCATTTTTAAGTTCTAACTCAACCCCCGCATCGTTCGAATAGCATCCGGGCCCCCCGAGGCCCCGTTCAAACATACCAACAAGTTTGAAATCATAAAACGGACTCGCTCTTACCCCCAGAACGCATAAAACAACATCAAAACTAAGAAACACACCCCAAACCGAATTGAATCAAAATATGAACTTCAATTTCTTCCAACTAACTCCGAATGCGTCGAGACATACTTAGTGTTACACCCCGTGTTTTCGTACGTAAGAATACATCATAAGTAAATTAATGTAAGCTCAAAAAGGGAATCATATTTTAAAATTTTACAAAGTTAGTTCATCATGTTATCGTGGAGGTTACAAATATTTAAGATCATTAGTACCAAGTAGCAAGAGGGTTTGAAGGCTTAGAAGCTAAACGAATTGAAGAAAATAAGTTTCGTCGAAAGTCGACAAGATGGAATGTTTTACCATGTACTTTAGGGGTGATACTAGGGTTATTAACATTATAAGGAGATTATATTATGAGTTGTTTTAGCCGTACGATAGTTGGTGTTATGTTTTGAAGTCAAGGGAGTTGTGGAACAAAAGTTGGAAAAAGGTCATCACAAGTTCCATTCATAAATGTGCTGAAAATTAGGTCAAATGTAACTGAGTTTTTCTCCCAATATACTTTGGAGTTAGGGGATGATCTACCTATTAAATTAAATATCTATGATTCTAGTTTCTAACGCATTAAACCGTTCATCGATACGACATCGGAGTAGAGAGATATAGGCATTTTTGCGAGACTGCACAAGCTGCTAGGTGACAAGTAGGTGTGTCACCTACTTGGTTAAATGATAGCCCAAAAATAGGAAATTTCGGGTCGGCCAAAGAGCCCATTTAAAGGGTTATCTCCTACAATATAACCCTCATTATATATCACAAATAACCAGACCTAAACCCCTGCAAACATCCTCCCAAAAATTATCCACAAACCCTAATCGATTTTTCCTCTCTTTCAAGTTCTAATTGGGGGTAAAACCTAGAGTTTGAAGAACCAAGGGAATGGCTGAGTTATCCAACAAGTAAGGTGAGTTTACTGCTCTGTTTCATACATTTATTCTGCTGTGAATTCATGGTAATTCGTTATATACATGTAAGAACTCACGGGACGGTGATCGGAAGCCGTGAGTTCGAGTTATTCACTTGTAGCGGACTGTTTTGTGGACTGTTTTGTGTTGCTGTTGGGCTGCGTGTTTTACTAGTGTTTTGTGGTGTTTTGGAGGAGGAAGGATGTGGAAAAACACCATATAGATGTAGGGTTGTGGGCTGGTAGTTCTTCGTAACATTTCCGGGTCGTTTGACAGGACTACGGTGGCCTTCGTATGTATGAAGTGATTAGGTTGTGCGTGGACTATTTTGGGATGCTCAATATGATTATTACTGATGTTGTTTGGGCTGTTTGGTGATTGTTTGGAATTGTGTGAAGTCATATATATAGGGGAGGTGCTGTCCGTTTCATCGTAAAATAGGTTGTGGTCGATACATAATAGTTATGACGCTTGAATGATAACTACAGTATCGTTTCTCTTATTGTAGACTAAGGAGTCGTGAAAATTGCATAGCTTGAGATTGGGGCAGTATATACAAGGTATGTTAAGGCTCTTACTTCTTTCTTTTGGCATGATCTAAAGTGACATGAACATAAATGGTACGCTAATTCATAACGGATCTACTCCTAGAAACTAAGGTTGTCCATGTTGTTCTTTCCTTATAAAGTTATTCTAAACAAGTGGTATGATCCTTAAATCCTACTAAGGCTCATATTGATGGTAGGGATGTCCATAATGTTTTTAAGTCACTCCAAAAGGTTTAGAACTTGATTCCATGAGTCGAGCATGCATTATATATATGTATCTATTTACTCTACCGAGCCGCGCCTATAGTCGGCCGGGTATGGCACCTATTGTGCAACCACTTATCAGTTGGGTTTACCGAGCTCCACGTGGCCGGGTATGATTCTACCGAACCTTATGATGGCCGGGTACATTTTTACCGAGTCCTCTTTGAGGCCGGGTACGATATGATGATGATGATGCCCACAGAGGCGTATGTTTTCAAAAGTTTATGTATATATATGTATTATGCATTTCCTGTCAGTAGCCCCCAGAGGCACTCAGATGTTACAGGTTGTATCTTCTCTATCACTCTTTACATTACTGTTCTTGTTTATGCTTTCCTGCCTTACATACTCGGTACTTTATTCGTACTGACGTCCCTTTTGCCTGGGGACGCTGCGTTTCATGCCCGCAGGTCCCGATTGATAGGTTCACAGTCCTCTTATTAGGCTATCAGCTCAGCGAAGGTGTTGGCGCACTCCACCTGCTTCGGAGTTGCCTATTTGGTCAGTATGCTTTGGATATGTATTGATTGGTATAGCGGGGCCCTGTCCCGACCTTTATGATTTTATGTACTCTTAGAGGCTTGTAGACAGATGTCAGGTGTATGGATACTTGTATGGCCTTGTCGGCCTATGCTTTGAGTTTACAAATGGTCATGTCGGCCTTATAGGCCCATATGTCATATGTATAAGTTTGTATATCATGTTGGTTCATCATATGTTGAGTATTCCCTTATGTTTATTCTTGTTATCTCATGACGGGTTTTGTGGCTCATTTACTCATGATAATATGATAAGAAAGATATGTTACGTTGGTACTCGGTTGAGTAAGGCACCGGGTGCCTGTCGCGGCCCTTCGGTTTGGGTCGTGACACTTAGACTACTCGAAATGACCCCAAATTTTGCGTGCAAGTCTTAAATCACCATACAGAACTATTTTCGGTATCAGAATCCCAATTGGACCTCGATAACATCAAATCCTACTTCAAACCAAATTAAAGAACTTTAAAACCTTCAAGGTGCCAACTATCAATATTAAGCACCGAAACACTCCCGGGTCATCCAAAGCCCGATCCGGACATACGTCCAAGTCCGAAATCACCATACGAACCTATTGGAACCGTCAAATTCTGGTTCCGAGGTCGTTTACTCAAAATATTGACCGAAGTCAAACTTAGCCCTTATTGCTAACCTTAAGAAACCAAGTGTTTCGATTTCAACCCGAACCTTTCCAAATCCCGAACTAACCTTCCCCTCAAGTCAAAAAACCATAAAAGTATATACGGGGAGTCTCATTTAGGGGAACGGGTATCTAGAAAGCAAAAAGACCGGTCTGGTCGTTACATTCTCCACTTCTTAAACAAACATTTGTCCTCGAACGGGTCTAGAATCATACGTGGAGTGCTGAATAAGTGTGGATATCTGCTCCGCATGTCCTCCTCGGCCTCCCAAGTCACCTCCTCGAATGGTTGGCCCCTCCACAAAACTTTTACCGCAAAAATCTTCTTGGACCTCAACTAGCGAATCTGCCTGTCAACAATGGCAACTGGCTCCTCCTCATAACCTAGGCTCTCATCTAGCTGAACCGTGTTGAAGTCTATCACAAGCGGCCTGTCGGCATGATACCTCCGGAGCATAGAAACGTGGAAAACTGGATGAACTCCTCATAGACTAGGAGGCAAGAAAAGCTTATAAGAAACCTCCCCAACTCGTCTAAACAGCTCAAATGGACCTATAAACCTTGGGCTCAACTTGACCTTCTTCCCGAACCTCATGATCTCCTTCATTGGCGAGACCCTCAAGAGTACCTTCTCGCCCACCATAAATGATAAATCATCCGCCTACTTATCCGCGTAACTCTTCTGTTTGGATTGTGCTGCGCGAAGTCGCTCCTGAATCAACTTTACCTTTTCCAAGACATCCTTCACAAAATTAGTGCCATATAATTTAGCCTCGCCGGGCTCAAACCATCCGATGGGTGAACAACATCGCCGACCATATAAAGCCTCAAATGGAGCCATCTTGATGCTGGACTGATAACTGTTGTTGTAAGCAAACTCGGCCAAAGGCAAGAATCGATCCCAGTGCCCTCCAAAGTCAATCACACATGCTCGGAGCAAGTCCTCCAAGATCTGAAATGTCCGCTCCAACTTCTCGTCGGTCTGCGGATGAAATGCTATGCTGAGCTCTACCCGTGTCCCCAACTCACGCTGTACTGCTCTCCAGAAATGAGAAGTAAACTGAGGCCTCTATCCGATATGATGGAAATAGGCACGCCATGCAATCGAACTATCTCCTGAATATAAATCTGGGCCAACCTCTCTGAATTATACATGGTCACAACCGGAACGAAGTGTGCTGACTTGGTCAACTTGTCAATATTGACCCACACTGCATCAAACTTCCGGAGGTCCACGACAACCTGACTATGAAGTCCATAGTAATGCGCTCCCATTTCCACTTAGGTATAGTCATCTACTGGAGTAGGCCACCTGGCCTCTGGTGCTCATACTTAACCTGCTGGCAATTTAGACACCTCACAACATACTCAACTATGTCCTTCTTCATCCGCCGCCACCAATAATGCTGCTTCAGGTCGCGATACATCTTAGTAGCACCTGGATGAATAGAATATCGAGAACTGTGTGCCTCTTCTAGAATCCTTCCCCTCAGTACGTCAATATTAGGAACACATAGATGACCCTGGAGTCGCAAAACACCATCTTCACTGATAGTAACCTCCTTGGCACCACCCTGTAGTACCGTCTCTCTGAGAACCAACAAGTGTGGATCATCAAACTGACGAGCCTTGATCTGCTCCAATAGTGAAGACTGGGCAACGATGCATACAAGAACTTGGCTAGGCTCTAAAATATCCAACCTCACAAGTTTGTTAGCCAAGGACTGAATGTCCAAAGCTAATGGCCTCTCCTCTGCTAAAATGAATGCCAAGCTACCCATAATCTCTGCCTTTCTGCTCAAGGCATCCACAACTACATTCGCCTTGCCCGGATAATAAAGAATGGTAATATCATTATCCTTTAGTAGCTCAAGCCACCTGCGCTGCCTCAAATTGAGATCCCTTTGCTTGAACAAATGCTGCATGGTACGATGATAAGTGTAAACCTCGTAGGACACCCCATAAAGATAATGCCTCCATATATTAAAGGCATGAATAATCGTGGCCAACTTCAAATCATGTACAGGGTAATTCTTCTCATGGATCTTCAGCTGACGTGAAGCATATGCAATAACTTGCCCCTCGTTGAACCGGAAGACAACACTAACACCGGTGCTGAAGTCAATGCGGTCTTGAGCTTCTGAAATCTCGCCTCACAATCGTTGGACCATCAGAACGGAGCACCATTATGGGTTCATCTAGTCATAGGTGCTGCAATAGATGAGAAGCCCTCCACAAACCGGCGATAATAACCTGCTAACCCCAAGAAGCTCCTGATCTCGATCAGTTTGGTGGGATGAGGCCAACTCTAAACAGCCTCGATCTTCTTAAGATCAATCTTAATACCCTAGCATGATACAACATGCCCCAAGAATGCCATAGATTCTAACCAAAACTCACACTTGGAGAACTTAGCATATATCTTCTGTTCTTGCAAAGGTCTGAAGCACCACTCTCAAATGTTACTCGTGCTGTTCCATGTTGCGCGAGTAGATCAAAATGTCATCAATGAAGATAATGACAAACGAATCAATATATGGCATGGACACCCTGTTTATCAAATCCATAAATGCCGTCAGGGCGTTAGTCAAACCGAAGACATGACTAGAAACTCATAAAGGCCATATCTAGTCCAGAAAGCAGTGTTCGAAACATCTGAATCCCGTATCTTCAACTGATGGTACCTCGATCTCAAGTCGATCTTAGAGAATACCCTAGCACCCTGGAACTGGTTAAACAAATCATCAATATGCGGCAAGAGGTACTTGTTCTTATTAGTAACTTTGTTCAACTAGCTGTAATCAATGCACATCCGCATAGTCCTATCAGTCTTCTTCAAAAATAACACTGGTGCACCCCAAGGCGATACACTCGGCCTGACGAACCCCTTTGCTAGCAACTCCTCAAGCTGTTCCTTCAACTCTTTCAACTCTTTCGGAGCCATACGGTACAGTGGGATAGATATAGGCTGGGTGCCTAGAGCCAAATCAATGCAGAAATCGATATCACCATCTGGTGGCATGCCAGGAAGATCAGAAGGAAACACATCGGAGAACCCTAGACTACGTATACGAAATCAATCACCGGAGCCTCCGCGGTAGTATCCCGAACATAAGCTAGATAAACCTAACAACCCTTCTCGACCATGTGTCGAGCCTTCAGAAAAGAGATAACACGACTAGATGCACTGACAGACAAACCCTTCCCCTCCTATCTAGGCAACTCTAGCATCACCAAGGTAACAATCTTGGCATGGCAATCAAGGATGGTGTGATATGGAGATAACTAGTCCATGCCCAGGATGACCTCAAAGTTGGTCATATCAAGCAAAAGAAGATCCACTCTAGTCTTATAACCACAGAATATAACAATACAGGACCCATAGACCCGATCTACAACAATGGAATCGCCCACTAGAGTGGACACATAAATAGGAGTGCCTAAGGACTCATGAGAAACTTCCAGGAACTGAGCAAACAGAGATGACACATATGAATATGTAGACCCTGGATCAAATAATGCCGAAGCATCCCTACCACAGACAGAAATAATACCTGTGATTATGGCATCTGAAGCCACTACATCTGGTCTGGCCGAGAAAGCATAGAATCTAGCTGGAGCGCCACCTGACTGGCCTCCACCTACCTGGCCTCTATATCTAGGACGGACCCTACCCGCTTGCCCTTCGCCTCTGGGCGGCTGGATAGCTGGTGCGGCTACTGGTGCTGTAATCATAGGCTGAGAACTCTACTGTACTGCCTTGCCTTGAAGTATAGGACAAAACTTCTTCATGTACCCAGGATCCCCGCACTCGTAACAACCCCCTCAGAGTGGTGGGTTGCTGACCCGAAGTTTGACCCTGGTGGCCCGAATACCCACTGGAGGAATCCTGAATAGCTGGTGGGCGGTAGGAACTCTGTGGCATGGCGCTGAAATAGGGTCGCAGTAGAGCACCCTGGGAGGCGGCGGTGCTGGATATGTGGGCCTGCTAGGCTGACCTCTCCCAAACTGACCCCTGCCCCCAGATGCGGCACCATGGAACCCTCCGGAATAATGGAACCGCTTGTCCCGTGGCATCTGCTCTCGGCCCCGCTGGCGATAACCCTCAATCCTCCGAGCTATCTCCACAACTAGTTGGTAAGACGTCCCTATCTCAACCTCTCGATTCATAGTGGCCTGAATACTTGAGTGCCACTCCGCAACAAACCTTCGTACTCTCTCCGCATTAGTAGGAAGTATCATAACTGCATGGCGAGACTACTCAGACAATCTCGCCTCATAATCGATCACTGATATATTACCCTGCTGAAGCTGCTCAAACTAAAGCCACAACTCTTCCCTCAGAGAGGGTGGAATATACCTATCCAGAAAGGTGCGTGTGAACTGGTTCCAATTCAAGGGAGGAGAACCTGCTGGTCTGCCAAGAAGATAAGACTACCACCATCTACGGGCCCTACCCTCCAGTTGGAAAGTAGTAAAATCCACCCTGTGGGTCTCTAATATCCTTATGTTGTGCAGTTTGTCCCTGCACCGATCAATAAAGTCTTGGGGATTCTCATGTCGCTCACCTCCGAAGACAGGAGAGTGTAGCCTGGTCCATCCGTCCAATAGCTTCTGCGGGTTGCCGACCGCAGCTGGTCTGGGCTCAGGCATGGCTGCTGCCAGTGGCTGGGCTCCACCAACGGGTAGTGCGCTCGTGGTCACGACAGCTGCATGCCTAGGAGCCTGAGCTGTAGGGGTTTGTGCACCCTCTCCCGCCTGAGATGTGGCTGGGTCCGATGGAAATAAACTAGCCTGAGTCATAGTGTCCATGAACCTTAGCATACGGCCCATGACCTCCTGAAATCCTGGTGCGGACATGAAATCTACCGGGGCTGGCTCTACTGCAGGCACCTCGTCCTACTCCTCAATAATGGGATCCTCTACTGGATCCGCTGGCAGCATAGCTGGAGCAACCTTGGGCGCCCTCGTCCTCTACCATAGGTTGGATCCTTCCCTTGGCCTCTGCCTCGACCTCTAGCAATAGGGGGAGCAGCTCCTCTCGAATCTGGAACATTCACTGTGCGCGTTCTCACCATCTGTGAGAGAATAAGAGAAAGATACTAAGAATAACATCAACTTCACAATAGGAGATGAAGAAAGAGTAGTTTCCTAAATCCCTATAGCCTCTCGAAGATAGGTACAGACATCCCCGCACCGATCCGCAAGACTCTATTAGGCCTGCTCATAACTTGTGAGACCTATGTGAACCTAGTGCTCTCATACCATGATGTCACGATCCAATTTCACCTATAGGCCATGATGGCGCCCAACATTACGCTAGGCAAGCCAATTGTGAGCTAACCATGTGATTGTTTCTTTTAATAGTTTAGAAATAGTTGATTTTTAGTTATTGAATAAATAAGAAGCGATAACTTAAATAAATTGAGAAATAGAATTTTAATAGCAACGAGATGAAGTAATTAATCAAAAATCATCAAGTGTGTACTAGCATAATTTCAAAACCTGGTGTCACAAGTGTAGGAGCTACTAGTAGAATATACAAAAAATACTAAACTACTGTTTGAAATGAAGTAGACAGGAAGTAAATGTAAAGAAAGACTTCAGGTGCTGTAGAACGAGCTCGGAAGGCAGCTCACCACAAAGTCTCAGAGAATCAGCAGTGCGCGCCGGGATGATAACCAGTTGCACCTGCCTCAGATCCTCCATGGTTAGTGCAAAAGTATAGTGTGAGTACATAAACAACATGTACCCTGTAAGTATCTAGTCTACCCTCGAATAAGTAGTGACGAGGGGTCGACTTCGACACTTACTATGGGCTAACAATAAAATACCGAAATTCGAAATAAGCATGGGCTATATGAATAATAATGAAAACTCAATGACAGCAATAAATAAACAAGTCTTTCACTGATAGTAAATACCAAATCAATTTCCATCATTTAAAAATTTAACCTCTCAAGCCCATGGAATAATATCAAGCATAAATGGGGCTACAAGTATTATTAGGCATGAATTATGCCGAGGTCGTACGGCCTGATCAAAAATACACATACATAAACTGTGTGCACTGTCGAGGGTCAAATGGCACGAACCATAGATTCATCTATTAACCTGCCAAGGCGAACTACCCGCTCCCATGAATGTAGTGAAATTTACCTCGCTCACGGAAATACTTGCGACACGAGTGAACATAGATTTCTCAAAGTTATTATATAATCCTTCAATTCTTTCCAAAAATAAGGAGTCTAAACTGGAAACTTTAAATCTTGAAATCCTCAATCTCAGCTCTATTCAAGACAATTAATAAGCACAATCAAATTACGGTGTCAACAGAGCATGATGTAAACCTAAGGCCACCCAGACGTCACATGGAATATAGCTACGCATGGACTCTCATCACCTAGTGCGTACGTATCTCCCCACACAAGTAAATTACAACAAAACACTCCTAAGGGGATGATTTCCCTCTTACAAGGTTAGAAAAGAGACTTACCTCGTTTTCAAGTCCACTTCTTGCCCTTAAATATGCTTTAAACCCTCAACTCAGTGCCAAACGACTCGAAACTAGTCAAATATTTTATAAAATAATCAATACATGTTCAAAAGTTCATATTCTAACTATTAAAGTGATTACCCAACCCCAATTGAAGGATCCCTAACATTCACCCCCTGGACCACGTTCCCGCATTCCGGAATGTTTCGAAGAAAGTTGTTACCCATAACCTTACGAATTCAAATACATAATTTTTACTAAATTCCGTAACCATTTTTGTGGTTAAATCCCATTTTTATCAAAACCTAGGTTTTTCATCTAAACCCATGATTTCACAAATTTTACATGTTAAATCTACCCATAATCTATGTATTTAACTCGCATTGTGTAGAAATTACTTAACTCAAAGTGTTAGGCGAAAACCCCTCTCTAAGAGCTCCAAAAATCGCCTAAGGAATGCAATAAATGAGCTCAAAATGCCTAAGACCCGTCTTAAATGAAGGTTCTGCCTCCTGCGATATTCGCATCTGCGGTTAGTGGGCCGCATTTGTGGTACCGCTTCTGCGGCACCAAGCCCGCTACTGCGGAGTTTCACAGGAGCAGCACTAGCCGCATCTGCGGACGTATTTCTTCTTTTGTGGTCTCCCTTCTGCGCACACCTCTTCACTTCTGCGGACCATGGGCAAACGCTCCAAGCTGCTTCTGTAGCCAAAATCCTACATCTACGAGCTCACACTTGCGGCCAAAAGCTTGCAGGTGCGGGCACACCAGAACTTGTGCACCAGCGGCCCTTTTAAAGTTCTATCTCAACCCGCGCATCGTCTGAATTGCACTCGGGGCCCCCGAGGCCCCGCCCAAACATACCAACAAGTTTGAAATCATAAAACGGACTCGCTCGCACCCTCAGAATGCATAAAACAACATCAAAACTAAGAATCACACCCCAAACTGAATTGAATCAAAATATGAACTTCAAGTTCTTCCAACTAACTCCGAATGCGCCAAAACATACTTATACTACTCGGAATGACACCAAATTTTGCGTGCAAGTCTTAAATCACCATACGGAACTATTCCTGGTCTTGGAATCCCAATTGGAGCTCGATAATACCATATCCTACTTCAAACCAAATTTAAAGAACTTTAAAACCTTCAAGGTGCCAACTATCAATATTAAGCACCGAAACACTCCCAGTCATCCAAAACCCGATCCGAACATACGCCCAAGTCCGAAATCACCATACAAACCTATTAGAACCGTCAAATCCCGGTTCCGAAGTCCCTAACCTTAAGGAATCAAGTGTTCCGATTTCAACCTGAACATTTCCAAATCCTGAACTAACCTTAACCGCAAGTCATAAAACAGTAAAAGTACATACAGGGAGTCTAATTTAGGGGAAGGAGGATCTAGAAAGTAAAACCACCGATTGGGTCATTACAGACGCTAACTCGTATATGGATATTGACAAAAATCTACCTACCAACCTTGAGAATAGCATCTGTGTGGAGCCCGATTGGCAGCGCAAAATACTCAATATAATGGAGGAGACGGGATCAATTTACGGATGATCTTCAAAATTTTACAGGTTCAATAGGCGGCGATAGCTCAGTTACTGAACTTAAGTCGCGTACCGAGCAGAATTTAACTCGATCCATCCTAGGAAGTCACCCGCAGGAACGAACCGGTCGCAAAGAGGTCGAATGAAAACGAATCGGGGACCAACCCCAAGATCATAAAAATTCTCGAGGAGCTAACAAAACGAATAGAATCAGGGGAGAAGAAAATCAAAGCAAATGACAAAAAGGTAGAAACCTACAATTCCAGGGTTGACCAAATCCCGGGAGCACTGCCGATACTGAAAGGCCTAGATTCCAAGAAATTTGAGCAAAAATCTTTCCCTCCGAGTGCGACTCCAAAATCGATCCCTAAAAAAACCACATGCCTGAGATTCCTAAGTACAACGGAACGACCGACCCAAACAAGCATGTTACCTCCTACACATGCGCCATCAAAGGGAACGACTTGTAGGATGATGAGATCGAGTCTGTCTTGTTGAAGAAATTCGGAGAGACCCTGTCAAAGGGAGATATGATATGGTATCACAAGTTACCTCCTAATTCTATTGACTCATTTGCTATCCTTGCAGTCTCTTTCGTGAAATAACACGCCGAGGCTATCAAAGTCGAAACCAAGAAGTCGGACCTTTTCAAAGTAAGACAGAAGGATAATGAGATGCTTAGAGAGTTCGTGTTCCGGTTTCAAATGGAACGGATGGATCTGCCACCGGTCGCTGATGATTGGGCCGTTCAAGATTTCACCCAGGGACTTAATGTTTGAAGCTTGGTAGCTTCACAGCAGTTCAAACAAAATCTGATAGAATATCCGGCTGTTAGCTGGGCAAACGTGCATAACCGGTATCAACCAAAAATTAGAGTCGAAGATGATCAACTTGGGGACCCTTCAGGTCCGTTTATCTCTTACCATCGACGGAGTCAAGAGAGATATCTATCATGAACCAAGGTCAAACAAAGATCGGTATCAGCGTTACAATGGAGATCGAAGTAGCAGTGGGTTCGGGCAGAATTCTATGCGAGGTGAAAGGAGAAGTGATCGAGGTCAGAGAAATCGAGGACTCATGCGAAAGAATGGTTTCGACTGGCCTATCGGGCCTAAGGAAGCATCGAGGTTATCGGAATATAACTTTAACGTCGATGTTGCCGCCATTGTATCAGCTATCGGACGCATCAAGGACACCAAATAGCCTCGACCTCTACAATCCGATCCAGCCCAAAGGAATCCTAACCAGATGTGCAAATATCATAGCACTCACGGCGACTGAACAAAGGATTGCCGACAGTTGAGAGAGGAAGTAGCCCGGTTATTCAACAACGGGCACCTTCGAGAAATCCTGAGCGACCGAGCCAAGAACCATTTCAGAAATAAGGATTCTAATAAACAGACCGAACAAAAAGACCTCAACACGTCATTAACATGATCATCGGTAAGGTCGATGTCCCTCAAGGGCCGATGTCGAAGCGCACCAGAGTATCCATCACAAGGGAAAAACGAACACGAGATTACATACCGAAAGGAACCTTGTCTTTCAACGACAAGGACACAGAAGGGATCGTGCAGCCCCATAACAATGCACTGATAATATCTGTACTCATAAATAAATCTTGAGTTAAGCGTGTGTTAATTGATCCAGGTAGCTCAACTAACATCATCAGATCGAGGGTCATTGAACAGCTCGGCCTAAGAGATCAAATCGTGCTTGCAGTCCGAGTTCTAAATGGATTCACCATGGCATGTGAAACCACTAAGGGGGAGATAACATTACCAATAAATGCCGCCGGGACCATCCAAAAAACCATGTTTTATGTGATCAAATGAGACATGAGGAACAACGCTCTGTTCGGGTGGCCATGGATCCACAACATGAGGGCAGTGCCCTCGACTTCACACCAAGTGTTTAAATTCCCAACACCGGGAGGGATTAAAACAATCTACGGAGAGCAGCCAACCGCAAAGGAAACGGATTTAGCTATATATCTAGGTTTTTGTTTGTTTTGTCTTTCTTTCCTTCCGAGTTACTAATTTGTGTTTGAATTGATTCTAGGTACGAAAATGGCTCTCAACAACGAGCCCATCGAAAATGTGCACTTGGGGGAGGACGTGGACGATGATGCCATTGATGAGGTTCCTATTGAACCTCAAGCTAATAGACGAGGCCGCCTGCCTCACGATAATGTGCCCGCCCCTCCCCCACCTCCACCAAGAGCGAAATCCCCCCGACAATTGCCAAACGAGGGTTATGCAAGTTCTATAGTTCCTCCCCGCATTAGGGCGGGCAACTTCCAAATCACCAACGTGATGCTTACACTACTTGAACAACGGGGTTTCTTCATCGGAGCTCCGAGTCAAAATGCATACAAGCATCTCAAGGGGTTCGTCGATACTTGTTGGGGGAGCAAGCAAACAAATGTTTCTGAGGACACACTGAGGTTGAGGCTATTTCTTTTTTCTCTACGGGGAAAAGCATTGGACTGGTTAGAAGGTTGCCCAACCATTCCATCACCACTTGGGATGAGTTGGTAGAAAAGTTCATTTCCAAATTCTTCTCTCCGGAACATATGGCAACGCTTCGGGATGAGATTCTTGCCTTCAAGCAAGAACCCGATGAGCCATAGCATGAGATTTGGGAAAGATATCGTACCATGGTTAAAGAGTGTCCGAACAATGATATGACCGAGGCCACGATCCTACAAACCTTCTACAGGGAGATCAACAAAACTAATCAATGTTTGGTTGACCAACTCGCCGGGGTTAACATGAACACGCCATATGTCGAAGCTTGTGAAACTCTTGATGAGATGGCAGATACCTCTTCGGCGTGGCAAAGTAGAGCCAATGTGCCACAAGGTGACTCTAATGTTATTCACCTACACAAGGAGCTACTTGATCACGGGAAAGCTATAACTGTGTTGACAACTACCATGAACCAATTGGCCAAGGCTCAGCTTCAACAAGTCCAAGGGCCAACATAAGTGCATGCAATGGAAGGTGTGAATATGATGGTAAACAAAAGACGGCAACAAGGTCAACAAATGCAAAATCGTCTGGAGCAATTTATGCAAGATGATAGTGGTTATGATCAAGGTGATTCATTCAATGAGCAAGATGAAGAAGTTCAATATGTCAACAATTACCAAGGTCAAAGAAACAATGCTCAAGGGCAAAATCAACAGCAATGGAGGTCACAAGGGAACTAAGGTAATTGGAACAACCAAAACCACCAAGGCAATTGGAGTGGTGGTAATTCTAATCAAATCAATTGGAACAATCAAGGAAATCAAGGCAATTGGGGCAACAACAATCAAGGCAACTGGGGAGGCAATAATTAAGGAGGGTGGAACAACAACAACCAGGGGCCGGGTTTTCAAAGGCCTCCAATGTTCCAACAACCAAGCAATCCACCTCCCTATCCTTCTCAAGGCCAAAGTTATTCTTCCAATGAAATGGGTAGAATTGAAAACATGTTTAAACAGATGATGGAGAAGAATGTCGACTCTGATGCTCAAATAGCCTCGCACAACACTTCTATTCGGAATTTGGAGGTTCAATTAGGCCAAATATCACAAACTTTGAACACTCGTCCTAAAGGGGAACTACCTAGTGATATGGTAGTGAACCCGAAGGGTGGGAATACGGGATATGCTATGGACGTGACTACTAGAAGTGGAAAAGGTAGAGATGCAACCACCTCAAATCAAATAAGGATTCTGGATGAAGATGTTGTGGTTCAAGAGGATGAAATCCCAAGCAATGTAGTTAAAGCTAATGAAGAAGTGAGAATTAACATAGATGAAAGTGTGGAGGAGACGCAAAAAGAGGTGAACCCTTCTAGGGAACACGTGATTGACATGCCGGAACCGGTGGTGCAAAAGATCAATGAATTGTGAAACCATCAAGATGACTCATCAAGTGAGTGCTATTGTGCACTCAGTGGCTCCAAAGTTGGAAGATTCGAGCGCTTTCACCATCCCTTGCACTAATGGGAGCGCCGATTTTCCAAAGCGTTATGTGATCTCGGGGCTAGTATCAACTTGATGCCCTACTCTGTGTTCAAAACTTTGGCAATTGGGCAACCAGGACCACATCCATGAGGTTGCGAATGGCGGATCAAACAATGAAGAGGCCTTTGGGCATCATTGATGATGTTTTGGTTAGAGTTGATAAGTTCATCCATCCAGTGGACTTCGTTATCCTTGATTGTGAAGTGGACTATGAGGTGCCTATCATCTTGGGTAGACCTTTTCTTGCTACGGGAAAGGCTCTTGTTGATGTGGAGGTCGGTGAGCTCACCTTCTGGGTGGGTGACGAAAAGGTGGTTTTCCATGTGTGCAAATCAATGAGGCAACCGAATAGTAATGAAGTTTGTTCATTTGTGGATCTGGTGACCGACGTGATAGTTGATGATGCTTGTGCAACAATGAATGTTGAGGACAAACTGGAAGCAGTTTTGGTAAATCTTGATGATGAGGAGGAGTGGCTATGTGGAGAGTGTAAATGCATTGTAAGGCATGGGTTCGTACAGTTATGAACCCTGAAAGCTATCTTTGGATCTTGAAAACCGGAAGACTCCTCCAACAAAGCCCTCAATCGAGGAGCCTCCTACCTTGGATTTAAAGCCATTGCCACCGCACCTCAAGTATGAATTCCTTGGCCCTTCTTCTACTTTACTGGTTATTCTTTCTTCATGCTTAACCAACATGCAGGTAGAGTCCACTTTGGAGGTGCTACAAAGGAGAAAAAGGGAAATCGGTTGGACTTTGGTGGATATCTGAGGCATAAGTCCTGCCTTTTGCATGCACAAGATTATTTTGGAGGAGGGTGCCAAACCCTCCGTTAACCCTCAAAGAAGATTGAATGAGGCAATGCAAGAGGTGGTGAAGAAGGAGATAATCAAGTGGTTAGATGCCGGGGTTGTCTACCCCATTTCTGATAGCTCGTGGACCTCTCCGGTGCAATGTGTCCCAAAGAAAGGGGGCATGACTGTGGTGACAAATGACAAGAATAAATTGATCCTAACGAGAACTGTCACCGGGTGGAGAGTGCGCATGGACTATAGGAATCTCAACAAAGTTACACAGAAAGATCATTTCCTGCTTCCATTTCTTGACCAAATGCTTGATAGGTTGGCCGGGCGTGCTTTTTATTGTTTCCTTGATGGATACTCTGGCTATAACCAAATTCTTATTGCTCCCGAGGACCAAGAGAAGACTACTTTTACATGTCCTTATGGTACTTTCACGTTTTCAAGGATGCTTTGTGGGTTGTGTAATGCACCGACGACTTTTCAACGGTGTATGATAGCTATTTTCACCAACATGGTGGAGGACATTCTTGAGGTTTTTATGGATGATTTTTCAGTGGTTGGGAACTCGTTAGAAGAGTGTTTGAACAATTTGGATAGGGTATTGGCTAGATGTGAGGAGACCAATTTGGTGTTGAACTGGGAAAAGTGCACTTTATGGTCGAGAAAGGCATTGTCCTCGGCCATAAAATTTCAAAACATGGTATTGAGGTTGAACAAGCTAAGATTGAGGTGATCTCCAAACTCCCTCCTCCTACATCCGTGAAGGGAGTGAGGAGCTTCTTGGGTCATGCAGGTTTTTATCGCTGATTTATCAAGGACTTTTCCAAGGTGGTAAACCCTTTTGTGTAAACTTTTGGAGAAGGATGCCAAGTTCCATTTCAATGAAGATTGTATGAAGGCATTCGAGTTGCTTAAGTTCAAGTTGACTACTACTCCTATTATCACCGCACCGGATTGGAGCTTGCCTTTTGAGCTCATGTGTGATGCTAGCGATGTTGCAGTTGGAGCGGTGTTGGGGCAAAGAATCAACAAAAAATCTTCCATCCGGTCTACTATGCTAGCAAGACCATGAATGATGCCCAAGTCAACTACACAGTGACCAAAAAGGAGCTACTTGCTATTGTGTTTGCCATAGAGAAGTTCCGGCCGTATTTGATGGGTACTAAGGTGATTGTGCGCACCGACCATGCAGCACTTCGGTATTTGATGAGCAAGAAAGATTCTAAGGCACGGTTGATGCGGCGGGTGCTTATTTTGCAAGAGTTTGATCTAGCGATTCAAGACCGCAAGGGTAGTGAGAATCAAGTGGCGGACCACTTGTCCCGATTGGAGAAGGAGGGGAGGCCACATGACGGTCTTGAGATCAATGATTCATTTACCGACGAGCAACTCCTAGCCGTTTTAATGACCGGGATGCCATGGTTCGCCGATTTAGCCAATTATCTTGTGAGCGGCATTGTACCGAATGAGTTCTCTTAATACCAAAGGAAGAAGCTCAAACGGGATTGTTTGGATTACTATTGGGATGAGCCATATCTTTTTCGAATATGTACCGATGGTCTGATCCGGCGATGTGTTCTGGAAGAAGAACAAATGGCAATTCTTGAAGCTTGCCACTCTTCACCGTATGATGGTCGTCATGATGGAGCTCGAACGGCTACAAAGGTTTTGACTTGTTGATTCTATTGGCCTACCCTTTATAAGGACGCTAGTGAGCTTGTCAAGCGTTGTGATTAATGCAAAAGGGCCGGTGGGATCTTAAAGAAGAAAGAAATTCCTATCACCACCATTTCGGAGATAGACATCTTCGACGTGTGGAATATTGATTTCATGGGTCCATTTGTTAGTTCTTGTGGGAACACCTACATTCTAGTCGCGGTTGATTATGTTTCCTAGTAGGTCGAGGCTGTTGCTTTGCCCAATAATAAAGCGAGGAGTATGGTGGCATTCTTGAAGGAAAGCATCTTTACAAGGTTTGGTACTCCGAGGGCCATTATTAGTGATGGGGGTTCGCACTTTTGCACCAACTTCTGCCAGATTAGCAGTTTCATTGTCAGTACCAGCTTCATCTACCTATCCTCAAACTGCGCTGCGAGTCTCCCAGACATTGGCGAGTCTCAACAACTGGATGCAGGCAGCTACTACAAAGTTGAATGACATCTCCAGTGCTGTTGCAGCATAGTCCTCAGCCCTAGCACAGCCACGGGTACCTCCGTCAGTGTAGGACGCATTGAAGAAGATTCTAGAAAACTAGAAGACTATTACAGATACTCTGGAGGCACATGGGAAGGTCATTACAGACTTGACCAAACAGGTTAGGAAGATGAAGAAGTCTCAAGCCTCAAAGAAGTCCGTGAGAAGTTGACTAAGGAGGTCGAGAAGAATGCATCTGCAGGGGATTTGCCATTGGATTTGCTCATGGATTCAGCCCCACCAGCAGCACAGACAGCACTAGAGGCAATAACTGTCCAGTCTGAGGAGCCGGTTGCCACTTCCCACATAGCTGAGGAGATGATCCAAATGCTCAGCACCCCAGTTGACCCTCAGCCTGGTGATGATGAGATACATCTTGAGGCTGAGGTTGCTGAGGATGCAGACTGAGACCACATAGGGTGTTCTCTTAACTCTCTACCCTTTCCCTGTTCCTATTTTTGTTAAGCATTGGGGACAATGCTTATTTTTCATTTGAGGGGTGGTCTATTCTGACTATTTCACATTTGGGATATTAACTCTGATACTATTTTCTTTTCATCTTTATTTTCATTTGGTATGTATATATTTTCTCCATTTGATGTAAATATTCATTCCCCTTATGTATATATTCTTCTCCCTTATGTATATATGTATTTGACTTCGGTTTGTATATTTCTTTATCTCAGTTTCTATTGTTTATTTCATAGCTTCTTTAGTTGCTTTTATTTAGTAGTATAACTTCTTATTTACTTTAGTAGCTTCTTTTTAATTTGCTAGTTTCTTTTTACATTTTGAGTGATCAATAAGCCTTTGGTTTTCTTAATGCCACGGTTCTTTCCAAAGGTGGATTATGTGTGAACCGGGTGGCTCTTCCCGATGATGGATGTCATGACAACCTTCTTAAGGGATTGAGTCCGTTTTCTTTTATGTTTTGGTATATATAGTAGTAATGAATAAAATGGGTCTCAAGCATGCTTCACTTGATACCAACATGTTTACCTATGATCGTATAGTTAAAAACAAGTTGTTGGCAGAAAATAGCTCTAGTTGTGACTCTTTTGACTCTTGTGTTGACTTAAGCAGTCATCGTGTGGTTCAAATCTAGCCGTTTGTGATTCTCAACCTCATGTAGGGTTGTTGTGGGCCCTCGACTCTGTTCTCTTTAGCAAACCAGAAGCGTGAGAGGTGAGATGTTTAGTTGCAAGTCCAAGTACCCGTGCTAATGGTCTAGAACTTGCCCCGAATGTTTGTCTAGGCGAAATTCTAAGTATAGCTTGGCTTGAGAAATGATCGTAGGCTCTCTTTTATCCAATTTGAAATTTTAAATCTTCCATGGCCTACCAATGTGATATCCCTAGTCAACACCTTTGAGCCGAAGCCCTTTCTCTTTCAATAACTTTGTTACAAGCCTTCATCCGTTTTACAATGACCCTCTCTTGGCACCTGATCTTTCCTTAGCGTTCTTGAGAAACAATTGGCAAAAACATATGTTTGGGGGAGAGAAGAGGAATTTGAAAGTGATGAAAGGTACAAAGAAGAGAAAGAAATGAAGAAAAGGGATGGCAAAGAAAAGAAAGAAAGAACAAAGAGAAAAATACCAAAAAGAAAGTGAATAAAGTGAAGAGTTGAAGGGAATCCAAAAGAAAATAAGAAGGAAAAGCTAAAGTAAATAGAAAATGAGAAAAATGAATGTCATGCTCAAGAAAGAGTGACGTTACGTCTCTCCAGTCCCCGCGAGGAAGAAGAATATGACTCAAAGAGTCGAGAAAGTATGAGCAGAAAAGAGAAAATGGAGTGCTTAAGGAAAGATAAAACCATTCTATTCCAACAAGTCATACCTTGATCCAAAAGCCTTCATTACATCCCGCAAAAGCCCTACCTGATTTCAAGTTAATTGAGCTTACATTAGTGGTAATTTACATGAGGGTCAAGCTTATGGTGCTTAAATCCGGACTTGTGATGTTCTTTTGAGAGAGATGAGCAAACTTTTTACAATCCTTGCTTCGAGTGTTTCATTCTAAAGTGAGATTTGCTAATGGAAAGTAGAGGAGGAGGAGTCTAGGATCCACAATGACCTACGTGAAAGAGAGAGCTCCCTTGATGACTAGAGTCAACTCTTGAAGCTCTAGAGTCACACTAGAACTATGGTACTCAAAAAGTCATATCATGGGTTGCTGATAATTCATATTTGTTGTGGATAATTGTTGGTCCCAATTGATGTATAATTGGTTCACCTTAAGCTATCTGAAATATCTCTTTTTGTAGTGGATATGGGAATTGCCTTATTTGCTTGAGGACAAGCAGAAGCTTAAGCTTGGGGGAGTTGATAAGTAGGGATTTTGATCGCTTATTTCATCTCTTTAACTTGTGTTTTAGCTCAAAAATGCTTAAAGGTATTGCCGGAAACTAACAAAATGTGCTTACTTGCAGGAATGTTGGGAAACGAGCCAAATAAGTAAAAATCAACTCATAAAGAAGTCAAAAGTGAACAAGAGCCAAAACTGGGCAAAAAGGCCAGCAATGCGGACTGCACAATTCTAGTGCGACCGCCGAATGAGATTCAGAGAGGAGGTTTTAGACAACTCAGACAGTGCGGACCACACCAAAAATGTGCGGCCGCAGAAGGACAAATGCGGCCGCAATCATTATTATGCGGTCCATAACATAGAAGAATCAGAGAGTTGATCAAAGTCCAAAAGATGAAGAGTACAGACCGCATCATTTTTGTACGGCCACAGTATCCTAAGGGAGGCTGCAACCCATTTTATACGAACCACAGAAGACTTCAAGTCCCAGCACCCAAGTTCGCAAGTATGCAGACCGCACCAGAATTGTGCGGCCGCAGAAGGCCATTTTGCGGTCCGCATCAGAATTATGCGGCCGCATAACCTCCGTAGGGGCATTTTTGTCAGATATTTTTAGCTTAGTATAAATACAACTTTTTGTCATTTTTAGGTTAAGTTTAGTTTGCAGAGGTGCACCAGAATGTTTTTCTTTACTTCTTTGAGTAAATTTGTATTAGATTGACTTCTTAACATTAGTTTTTCTTTGTTTAAATGATTATGCATTCTACCTTAATTTCTTTTTGTATTTCTTCATTTTCTATGAGTAGCTAAATCTTTAGCTAGGGTTGTGACCCAACCCTAGTGTGGGTACTTAATGGGTATTTAATTTTAGGGCTTCTTTGTGATTGGATTAGTGATATCTAGCCTTGTTTATGCTTAAATTATAGAATTAATGGTTGCGACTTTGATTCATGCCTTTTTGACCTAGTCTTTGCTTGAGAAAGAGAGACTAGGTTTAGGAAAACTTGGCTAGCAAGGAATTGGGGTGAATTCAAGAAATTGATAGTCCTAATTAAAGGGTCTAATCTAGAGATAGTTAGACCCGACCTGAGCATATATCACTTGATTTGTGCAAATACCCATTTGGGCGTGAGAAAGCCAAATCGGGCAAAATCACTCAAACTACCGAGAGGTATAGAGTGAGCAATTGCGTGTGTTTGCTATACCACAAATCCGATAAATCAAACTTGCCTTGTAGTTTACAACCCGTTAGGTAGCCACCTAGGTGGAAGTCACGACCCTAGATTCCTTTATCAATTGAAAAACAAGTCAAAACCAAAAATATTATCCTTTAGTTTTATCTTTGTAATCAATAGAGTAAAGTAGAAGTAATACACCAATCAACATTGTGGCAGTACAATTTAAGCCTAAACTTGCAATCAAGTTAGATATTCACCTAATCCCATATCTTAACTCCCTGTGGATTCGATCCCGACCTTTGTTGGGTTATTATTGCATCGACTGCTTCGCTACTTAATTGAGGTGTGGATTTGGCCGAGATTACAGACATCAGCCCTGACCCAACCGGAGAAACACGGGACTGATGAAGACAATGACTACGGGTTTCCCAGGTCTTTTATGGCCCCCAATGATTCCGACGCAACTAAATCGACGGTCGAGGAGCTGAAACAGGTCATATTGATCGAGCATCTACCCGATCGAAAGGTATACCTGGGAACGGGGTTAAGTCCCGAGCTCAGGAAAAAACTCATTCAATTTCTTATAGTTAACATAGATTTTTTCGCTTGGTCCCACCTTGATATGACAAGGATCTCGCCGGAAATAACCACCCACAAGCTAAGCCTGGACCCGAAATTCCACCCAAGCAAGCAGAAGAGGAGACCCTACTCCGAGGTCAAACATGCTTTCATCGAGGACGAGGTATCTAAATTACTTAAAATAGGGTCCATTTGGGAGGTTAAATACCCAGATTGGTTAGAAAACGTAGTGGTAGTCCCTAAAAAAGAGAATAAATTAAGAATATGTGTAGACTATAAGGATTTGAATAAGGCATGTCCCAAGGACTCTTTTCCTTTGCCCAACATCGATCGCATGATCGATGCCACGGCCGGCCACGAGATCCTAAGTATTCTCGATGCCTACTCCGGGTACAAACAAATACGGATGAACCCGGATGATCAGGAAAAAACCTCCTTCATCACTAAATACGACACATACTATTATAATGTGATGTCATTCGAACTAAAAAATGCTGGTGCCACTTATCAACGCTTAGTAACCGGATGTTCGAGGAACAAATAGGAAAATCAATGGAGGTTTACATTGACAAAATGTTGGTTAAGTCCCTGCGAGCAGAGGACTATTTAAAACATTTGCAGGAAACTTTGAACATATTGAAGAAGTACAATATAAAGCTGAACCAGGAGAAATGTGCATTTGGAGTTAGATCAGGAAAATTCCTCGGATTCATGGTATCCAACCGGGGAATTGAGATCAACCCTGACAAGGTCAAATCCATCAAAGATATCACGGTTGTGGACAACGTGAAGGTCGTGCAAAGATTAACCAGATGCGTAGCCGCCTTAGGGCGATTCATCTCGAGGTCCTCCAACAAGAGCCACCGATTCTTCTCACTACTAAAGAAAAAGAATAGTTTCTCACGGACCCCGGAATGTCAACGAGCCTTGGAGGATCGCAAGCAGTATCTATCGAGCCCACCGCTTCTTCACACGTCGAAGACAGACGAATAATTATACCTGTACTCGAAAGTATCAGAGATTGCGGTAAGTGGAGTCCTGGTCCGGGAAGAGCAAGGTACGCAATTTCCAATTTAATATGTTAGCAGGACTCTAGGTGAGGCCGAAACTAGGTACCCTCACCTAGAAAAATTGGCGCTCGCTTTGCTAAGTGCCTCTAGGAAGCTGAAACCATATTTTTAATGTCATCCTATATGTGTTGTGACTACTTACCCATTGTGAAACATAATGCATAAACCCGAGCTCAGGCGTTTGGCCAAATGGGCCGTGGAAATCAGCGGGTATAATATTGAATATCAACCCCGGACAGCCATTAAATCTCAAATTTTGGCAGATTTAGTGGCCGACTTTACGCCGACCTTAATACCCGAGGTCGAAAGAGAGTTGTTAGTAAACTCAAGGGCATCTTCAGGGATCTAGACCCTCTTTATGAACGACGCCTCGAATGCAAAAGGGTCCGGACTTGGCATCGTATTAAAGCCACCAACAGGCAATGTAATTAGACAATCTATTAGGACTGTGAAATTCAATAACAATGAGGCCAAATATGAGTCCATAATTGCAAGTCTCGAACTAGCCAAAAGCTTGGGGGAGGAGGTGATCGAAGCTAAGTGTGACTCTCTCCTCGTGGTGAGCCAAGTTAATGGGACATTCGAGGTTAGAGAAGAATGGATGCAAAGGTACCCGGATAAGTTGCAAGTAACATTACATCGGTTCAAGAAGTGGACTTTGCAACACGTACCTCGAGTTCAAAATAGTGAAGCCGATGCCCTTGCTAACTTAGGATCGTCAGTCGAGGACGATAAGTTCAACTAGTGGGCAATCGTACAACTCATGAGATCGGTCGTGGAAGAAGGCCATGCTGAGATAAACTTAACAAGCCTAACTTGGCACTAGAGAAACAAAAATATAAAATATTTGAAGACTGGGAATCTGCCCTCAGATCCAAAAGAATTGAGAGCCCTTTGTACAAAAACAACCTGGTTTAGTTTATCCAAAGAGGGAACCCTGTTCAGAAGAACATTCGATGGCCCGCTCATAATATGTCTAGGTCTAGGAGATTCTGAGTACATTCTGAGGGAAATCCATGAAGGCACCTGCAGAAATCATTTAGGCGCCGAATCGTTGGTTCAAAAAATAATCAGAGCCAGTTACTACTAGATCGATATGGAAAAGGACGCGAAGGAGTTTGTACGAAAATGAATGAGTGTCAAAGACATTCTCCGATGATTCATCAACCCGGCGAGCTGCTGCATTCGGTTTTGTCACCATGGCCATTCATGAAGTGGGGAATGGACATTGTTGGCCCCCTTCCATGGGCACCCGGTAAGGCTCAATTTATATTGTTAATGACTGACTATTTTTCTAAGTGGGTGGAAACCCTGACATACGAGAAGCTCAAGGAGACGGAAGTTATCGCTTTCATTTGGGACCACATCATATGCCGGTTCGGAATGCTAGCCGAGATCGTATGCGATAACAAAGTAAGCAAGTTTCTCGAAGACCACAAGATCAAAAGGATCCTATCAACACCCTATCACCCTAGTGGGTACGGACAAGCAGAATCGACCAGCAAAACCATACTCCAAAACCTCAAAAAGAGGTTAACCGACGCCAAAGGAAAATGGAAGAGAAATCCTGGACGAAGTCCTATGGGCATACCGTATAACCTCGAAGTCCAGTACTGGGGCCACCCTATTCTTACTGGTTTACGGTGCCAAAGCTCTAATACCGATCGAAGTCGGGGAACCAAGTATCAGATTCTGATATGCAACCAAGGAATCGAACGACGAGGCCATGAGTACCGGCTTGGGGCTATTAGATGAAAGGCGTGAAGCCTCCCTTATCCGATTGGCCGCCAAAAAGCAGCGAATCGAGAGGTATTACAATCGAAGAGCCAACCTTTGACATTTCAATGTCGGGGACTTAGTGTTATGGAAGGTCATGCTAAGCACCCGAAACCCGAATGAAGGGAAGTTGGGAACGAACTGGGAAGGTCCTTATTAAATTATTGAATCACTGGTAAGGGATCGTACAAACTCAGAACAATGAACGACGAGTAACTACCGAACAACTGGAACATAACTCACTTGAGGCGCTATTACTGCTAAGGTACGACCCCATTCATTCTTTTTACTTATTTACATTTTGAACTAACACTTGCAGGTAACCACCAAGGAACGATACAATCTTTAGGCCTGAAAGCACGCGTTGCACTCTTTTTCCCTTGAACTAGTTTTGTCCCAAATGGGTTTTCCGGCAAGGTTTTTAACAAGGTAACTCGTGCTAACTCAGAATCGAAGGCCGGTAATGAATCGGTGTCAAAGATCGCATCAATAGTATCCGAGGCTTCTCTATGATCAAACTCTAACACTGGGGGCAATTACCCTTGGATAACGACTTTAGCAAGGAAAGATACTTTGTGATTGAACGGCCTCAGCTCAATCGATAGGATTACTATAAGGGCCAAATGGTCAAATGAGCCGTGCCCGCATAGACCACTCGAGCCCTAGCACAAAGGTTGTACACATGCGTAACTATTACGCACAAGAATAAAAAGAAGTCTCTACCTTGCGGATAAATATCTTGTCCTTTGGATTTATTTCTTTTTTCTTAAGAAATTTCCTACATCTGATCCCCTAAAAGGTATCGAGCCCAACCGCTGACTTAATCTGAATTCGAACGATCAATCCCACTCAGGGACTTCCGTCCAAAGACAAACTCGGACGGCCTGGGCTATCACAACCCGGGAGCACAAGACCTATCAGGCAGCGCCCGAACTTTAAAGGCCACGGCCATCCCCATTCGGGGACTTTTATCTTAGGCAAGAACGGATAACTCGGGGTAACAAGCCCACTGGGAAACACCTGAACTAAAAAGGATACGACCATATTAAAACGGCTCGGAGACGTTCGAGACCCGTATCAAAAAAATAAGGCCTTCAAAATTTCATAACCAGTCTAAAGGATACCCTCGGAAAAATTATAAGTACTTTGGGGAAGAGTTTCTCGAACATACCAAACCCTCACGATGCCTTAAACAAAATAATGGTTAAGGCAAGGCCTGTCTGAACCCCCGAGCATGACCTAACTATTTCATGCTAAGGCATTTCGATCTTTGCAAAAATAAATAATAAAGCAAAGAAAAACAACTCAGACATTGTCGAAGGGAAAAAGAAGCCTTGTATTATATATAGTCTTTCCAAAGGCCAAACGACCTTGACAAAAAGTACACAAGGACAAAAATACACAAAAACAAAGAAAAAATGTACAAGGCATTTAAACAGCCTGGTCTTCACCGGATCCCGCCTCGTCTCCAGGGGCTTCGAGGTCTCCTCCACCCTCTGATCCACTCAAACCCTCGGAGCCTTCATCATCCTCGGGATAAGCCAACTTCTTGGGCTCGACTTCGAGCCCCTTAGCACTCTCAATTTCAGCCGACAATAGAAACCCTGAGCATGAATATCCTCGAGGGCCTCCCTTTGGGATTGCCACCTCGCGTGCTCGATGATATCCTTCGCTCGATCCTGGGCCTCCTTGGCATTGGCCTTATATTGGGCCACTATCTCGTCAGTATCGGCTTTAACCACCACGTCCATAGGCTTGGCTGCTTCAAGCTCTTTGGCTAGAGTTTCTCGATAAAAACGGCTGAACTTAGCTGAGACTGGAGCTCCTCAATCTTTTTGGCCTGCACCCCGGCCTTTTCCTTTGCCTCCCGAAGCTGGACCTCAACCGAAGCCAATTGCACCCGGGCAGTTTCCTTTTCCGAGGCCAAGCGGTCCATTTTGTCACCGAGTCTAGCTCATCGCCACTAACCTCAAATACTTTTACCTTTTCCACTAGGTCGGCATGTTCTTTCGGAGCCGCATCCAACTCGGCCCGAAGATTCTTAGCCTCTTCTTCGTGTTGCTCACTAAGAAGTTTATGCATGTCTCTCTGCTCAATAAGCTCTTTGTCTTCGGCCTCGAGGAGGCTCAGCTCTTCTCGATATCAAAGGAAGGTCTGGTTGTGAAGCACCAAGGCTTGCGAATATAAGGAGAAATATTAAAAATCACTAAGTAACCAAAGCTGGAAGATGAAAAGGTTAGTAGCACCTTACCCGATTCAGCGCCTGTTGTGCTTCGTTGAACAAGCATGGAGAATCCACCTAGTTCATCTTAGCCTGGTCCTTTTTAGTCACCAGGCACCAGAGGTAACTAGCTACCCCAACGGGTGCGGAAAGGACCCGAGCGTCCTCCGGAACGCGAATAATAATCGATCACTTCCGACCGGGATCGACACTCGGGGAAGGGAACCGGTTGACCAGTCTTAGCCTCGAACTAGACCTACCTGCCCCGTAGGGCGGAATCTTCCTCGGCACCTGTAAGTCACCCAATCCAGTGATGTCCTATGTGGTGGTAGAATCCACGCCATCAAAAAAGATGCGAAGAGGGTCTTGAGTTCCTTGGGGCCCCTTGTTGGGACGCTCTTTCACCATCTGAGCCTTGTTATATATGGACTCAATGAACGAAGGCGACTCGGAGATGTCTATCACACCGAGTGCATCCTTTAGGGCATTGCCCGCAAACCCGGAAGCCTCAGCCATGATCCTCTCGTCGGCCTCCCTAACTTAAGGCAAATCAGCCTCGCCCCCCTCTGGTTCGGAAGTCTCGGCCACGGCCTCCTCGGCGGCCTCCCTAAATTGGGTCAATTCAACATCGCCTCTCTCTTGTTCGCAGGCCCCTTGCCCCTCGAGCTGTGATGGCTCACGAGCCACCAGATCAAATTCATCTTCTTTTTCTTCGGGCTCGTCCCTCAATCTGTAGAGTGAGTCCGATGATGGCGCTCGGGTGCTGGTGCTTTCTTTTGATTTGTGCACCAACCTTCTCCTTGGTTTCTTCTTTTCCGAGTTCGGAGAACTCGGAGCCCTTTTCCTTTTCTTCTCATCACCCTGTCTCGGAGTAGGGGACTCAGCAGGGAGGTCCTCGCCACCGGATGGAGGACTCGGTATGACATCCTTGGACAAACCTGCAAAAGGAGATGAAACAAGTGAGACCTTAGCAACACAAAAAGAGCCCAAATATTACTCAGAAGGGAAAGGAATCTCACCATGAGAACGAGCCCCCCAACGGCCCTCTGAGAGTTTGCGCCATGCGCTCAGAATATGGCCTTTGTGACACGATGCCCTCGACCTATTCCTTGAGTCGACGGACTGCAATCGGGACCCGAGCGACAGCTGCACCACCGCAAAGCACCGATAAGAAGGAAGAAAAAAAGAGTAAAATAAAATCTTGAAAACAAAATTTTGCTTACGTGTTATATTCCACTTTTCAGGGAACGGCATGAGATCAGCTGGGATCAAGTCCGAGGTCCTCATGATGATAAAATGGACTTGCCAGCCTCGATCTTCATCGATACTCGAGAGCGGGGCTTTACTATCCTGACGCATGAGCTTGATCAGTCCCCCTGAAAGAGTCGGGGATTGTATAGGCGCATGAGGTTGTCGACAGTGAACGAGCATCCATCGATCTTGCTCAGGAAGAACCGAAGAAGGATCACGATCCTCTAGAAAGAAGGGTGAAATTAACCGAGGCATACCTCGTATCTTTTGCATACATCGATGATGACCGGATCCAATGGGCCCATCATAAAGGGATAAGTATAAATACTTTAATATCCCTTGACATAGGTGGTGATATCTTCATTGGGTCCTGGAACCACCACGTGCTTGTCAACTCAATTGCAATCCCTTTTTACCATGGGGAGGACTTCTTTAGTGATCGAGCATACGTATCTCGAGACCTCCTCATGCCGTCCTGGTACAGAGGAAGGTTTTTCAACCTTGAAATCGGTGGTTACTGAGCATCCACCAGGGAAGAACGTTATCAATGAGGGTTCCGCTACTGGTTCCTCGACAGCATTATACGAAACGGTCCCCTCGGTAGCTGGCTATGATATAGAAGGAGTTTCTTTTTGGGGACGGTTTTTGAAGTCTTCGCCATTTCTTTTAAAATGGAGCAAAAGAGAGGAAAAAAAGGAAGTTAAAGAAGTACACTGGATGGTTTGGGATGAAAACGAACAAAAGTTCTTAAAAAAGATCTAAAAAAACCAGGATATAAGTGCCAGAAAGTATAGAGATTTCTAAGGAACAAGGATAGAGGATTTGGATGTAAAGTTTGAATGAACAAAGAAGGGGGTACTTATAGTTTTTCGGCGATGGTTCGCATCCAGGAGTGGCCGACCGACAACAGACGCGCATTTAATGTGGAGGCATTTCGTTCATTTTGTCGTCGTTTCTGAAGCGGGGTACCGAAGTGAGAATTGGAAGCTCATGTCGTTTCTCGTCGTCTACTCTCCGAAAAATGAGGGGACTATCTGTATACGGGTAAAACCAGTCCGTAGTACATCCTGATCTCCGACATGTTAAGCCAAGTTCGAGATATGGTAACATAGGGCCTAGATCGAGGTAGAGATCTCATTAATTCGAAGAACGTTGTCAGGTAGTCAAGCTCGGCCAACAGAAGGCCGTGATATCCGTGACCGACCGAATATCACGACGGAGCTCTTGGCATATATCAACGTGGGATTGGCAATCAGTTAATTAGGGGATTTTTACCTTTTATAGAGTTGTACCTACTATAGGACTCCCCTACTATATAAAGAGGGTCTAATTACTTGTAAAAAATATTGTAACACGCACTCAGAAGCAATACACTATTATTTTGCTCTTTAAGCTTTTATTCAATTGTGTCTTGATCTCGATCGAAATGCATCGTGTTCAAGGGTGGTTTGGGTGACTAACTCCCAAAGGCAGTAAATGTTCAATTCGTGTAGTTTGAATTCACTTTATCATCGTTTATTTCAATTGCAATTTAATTTATCGCTTTGTGTCAATTTAATCCATGTATCTTTAAAACCACTTACAAATTCAATTATTATCCGATTTAGAGAGTAAACATCGTGATCGATTCAAAGTACTGAAAGGAGAAAAACGTTGTTGCAGTCTTTAAATCACAAAGAACCATCCAGAGGGAAGAATCAAAGGAACAAACAAAATTATACTCATAATTGATTAATTAATAAAATTACTGTTCTTTTATGTTTGTAATTTCAGTTTATTTTCCGCAGTTCAAAAATTTGTCCAAACAATTATTTATAACTTGTGTCACACGAAGCTTCCAATGGCTCATAATTAGTATGAAACACAAACAAATTTACTTCTAGGGTGAATGAAATGTCAAAAGCAGATGTCGAATTTAATTATGGTCAATCTTAAGGAAGATGAAAGTAGTAACTTCAGCCATTAAAATTATATCACAATAAGAGGTCAGATTTGATACATGGAAATAAACTTGGTTATTTGCAGCTATTTGAGAGAAACTTTGAATCTAGAACATAAGTCAAGAATTTCCAAACAAATTCTTGATTCCCCACCGAGATTTCTCTTCTATGAAACTTCCCTCGATGTATTAATTTCCTACTTCTATGATTTTAGGATCTTTCAACTCCTATTTTTCCATTAACTCTCTAACGTACGTCCAACAAATGCTATTTGGTAAAGTTTCAGGGCGAAAACGAAGGAGACCATAAAAATGATTTATTTAATTAAATATTCTGAAGATTTTAGTGGTAGGCTAGCTTAAAAATAATGTTTATCACAAATAACCGGAAATTTTAGTTTATCAAGTATACACCATGCTATTTGGTAAAACTTGTCATTTAAATATTCTAAAAGTGCTATGGTACATGATTCTTGAAAGTTTTCTTTTGGCTGTTTGAATAATTTCGACAATGATAATCTCCTTTTTGGTCATTAATTCAAAGTAAAAGAAATTTACTTTGTTACATTCAAAAGTATATTGTTTCTCAAACCTAAAATGCACGGGGTGGAATTTAATATGCAATGCGTGAATTACATCTTTATCAATGAGGTAAGAAGACGGTATTTATTAAGGAGAATTACTCAAGTTTTCAAGAATTCTTTTTGTTTATATTCATTTTCTGACCTGTCTAAGGTCTATTCTACTATATTTATCCCATATCCAGATTCTTTTTCTTACTTGTTCTTTCACTTTCTCCATGCATGTACGGAGAAAGTATGGATAGCGTATAGTGTACTGAAGTAAACCTACTCTCAATATAAACATGCAAATCCAAGTATCCAACATAGATTGGTTGAAGGGTTCACCTAACATAACTAACTTCGCTACTTTAGTTTTTTAATGCTACTATCAACTTAAACAAAGTGAAGCGATGCTAGAAATATGTGTTTTCTCAAATATATCTGCACTAATGTGGCCTCTACTATGCTATATATGATACTAATCAGATCCTTAATACTTTTTTGATATTGAGTTCACATACTGAGTCATCTAATGATTGTAGTATTATATAATTGCCAATAATGTCTTGCTAAAATTGCAACAAGATCGATCCTCGAATTTCAAAGATCGTCACATCTACAATTCACCTTGAGAATAAACATACATATAACAAGTAACAACAATAAACCCATTAATTTTCCACGAGTGAGGTATGGCGAGGGTAAGATGTACGCAACCTTACCCCTATCCCTGGAAGGACAGAGAGGCTGTTAAGCCTACATAACAAGTATTTATTATAGTTTAAGATTTTCAACTTGATCAGATTTATATATAATTCTTAAAACTTTCCCTGACGCAATAGGTCAATATGCGAAGTCTTTAAAATTGGTTGAGGTGTTGCTATTATTTCTTAGTACAAGTTCTTTAGAAATAAACTTTGACATCTTATGGTCAACATCTGCTAAATAAACAAATCAAAGGGGTAGCTTGTGTATAAAGTGATGTGGTGGCGAAAAGAAAACAAAAATAAGCTATCTTTTCTTTGAGGGATTAAACAATAGCCATGCTTGGACAATAAGTGACTCGTTGCTTAGAAAGGAAAAGGGAGAATTGAAATAACAATGCTCCTCTTAAGTTGGTATGTTTGGGTTAACAAACCCCCCCCCCCCCTCCAACCCCCAACCCAATGTTATATTATTGAAGTCTTGCAGGCATCTCCAACTTTCTTTCCAATTCCTTCTACAAATAACCAAAAAGAAAAAGAAAAGAATTTATGATTTTTCTATTCAAATACAAATTACGATCGATAAGGGCTTTGGATTCTTACAGAGAATTCGCCAGAGAATAGCCAAGCTACTTCTTTTTCGTGAGATAGAAATTAAGGGTCCATCAAACTATATAGAGAACCAGGTTATCTATTAGTTTCCATATAACACACGCACACTTTAGTAAGCAAATGACAATGGAGTTTTACGTGGAAAACTCCCAGCTCACGGGATTAAAAACCACGACCTGCCCTTGTAGGATTTCTACTTCACTACTGAGCAAACTTTAGATTATAACCTATTGTAACATAGGAATTAACCTCTTAATCCCTCACTAACTTGTAACAACTCTATTACAAGCCACTTTGTAATAACTCTATTACAAAGAATTACAACTCGACTAACTCTAGCAAAGACACAAACACAAAGGTTTATGATTTACAAAGATTTCCTACACAGTGCTTCTAACTAAATTAAGTAGGAATTACAAGTTGAGTACATTAACAAAGGTGCAACACAACTAAGGACATGTAATAACTCGATACAGGGAACTGGTCCATTGTTATGTTGTTCTTTGTTCTTGATGCCCTTGAGAGTCACTTGCCAGATTGATAGATCACTTGAGAGAATGCTAGATCAATTCTTGAATGTGCAAGTATTCTGTTTTACCTTTTCTTGATGTTAATAATTCATTTGTGACATCACTTGAATGATGCAAGCAAGTTAGGTAAAGGGCATTCCCCATAAAGTTGACTGCTACACTGTTTTGGCACTATTACTTGTGCAGGCAGCAACTTTACAACTGGGGGGTTGACTTGTACAGTCACCACGGGAACTGGTAGCTATCTGTTCCCTCTATTTTTCCTTTGACTCAGAAGAGCTGAACCACGTCCCCGACTAGAGACTTGTTGATCTTAAGTACTTGAGGATGTGCAACAGGTTCCTTATTTGGTTCTAAACAATAAGTTTGTTAGATCATCAAAATATAGCAGGGATAAACATATAACCTATCAATTTTTCCCTTTTTGATGATGAAAAACTTATAATTTAAGTTCCCACTAAGAACCAGAATGACATTCACATCTCCTGTATTCCCCCTGAATTTGTTCCCCATCTTGTTCCAACTTCAATTATTTTTTCCCCTTTTGGCATCATAAAAAGATCAATAGCAAGCAATAAGCAAAAGAAGTCTAGCTCGGTTAACGCATGCCATATGTGTGCACACAAACATGACTAAAAACATAACATAAGACCAAGGCATACACAGCAAAAGGAGGAAGCTTTCATTAATATTTGGATATTAAGCAGGGAGAAGTTAAATTGTTACCAACACATACACAAAATAAAAACAGCAAAAATAAAAGTACTAGTCATAAACATCATCAGAACTAAACCGGAGGACAGACACTAAGAACTTGACATTGGAAAGAATATCTTTTAGGGAGCACTGGAAGAGGAAGGGCCCAGATGAAGAGGCAAGGGTTCTAAGAAGGATGTCTGTTAATTTATATGAGTCCACCAAACTATAGAGTACCTGGTCCTCTATGAGATTTCACTGAGAATACTAATGAAACAGTAAGTAAATGATACAAGGGATTTTTACGTGGAAAAATCCCACTCAAGGGGACAAAAACCACGACCTACACTTGTAGGCTTTCATGTTTACTAACTTGTAAACACACTATTACAAGCCACTTTGTCATGATTCTATTACAAAGACTTCAACTCAACTAACTTGTGATACACTTACCACAAGCCACTTTGTCACTCACTGATTACAAAGACTTTAACTTATGACTAACTCTAGTCACAACACAAACTCAGAAAGTTTATGGTTTTACAAAGGGGTTCCTAAGCAACGCTTCTAGCCAAGAAATTTAGGAATTACAATAAAAATAATCACAAAGTTACAACTCGACTAAGGACAACAAAATACTCGATTTAGGAACAGGTCCGTACTAGCGTTTAACTTTGTTCTTCAAGCTCTTGAGAGATAAGTTCACTGTTTTGCAAAAGACTTGAATCCTTGAAGTGAATACCCAAGTGTTCAAGTAATGTTTTTGTTATAATGCTCTTGTTGATACACCCTCGATGACATCACTTGAATGATATAAGCACTTGGTAGGTCAAAAGCAAGTGACTGCAGAACTGCTGCACTGTGTGCACTGTTTCTGAGGCAGTCGCTATCCAGCTGTGCACAGTTGACTTTCGTATTGTCAAGGACACACAAGGAATCAGGTCCTTGACTTGTTTCTCTATTTTCTACACTTGCAGCAGTTTACATTAGCTGGAGCCCAGGCTGGAATCCGTTCAGTGCACCAAATGTGTCAGGTTCCCTATCTGGTTCTTGACAGTAAGTTTGTTAAATCATCAAAACATAAGACAGAGACATTGAAAACCCATCAATTTCCCCCTTTTTGATGATGGCAAACTTAGACACTGATAACATGTATTTAGAGCAAAAGGAACCAAATGAAGTAACAGGAACTTCACAAGTTCCCCCTGACTTTATGCTTCCCCTTTAATAAGATCTCTTATTCAATCTCTGATTCAATTAAAATTCCTCCTTTTGGCATCATTAAAAAGACACAAGCAGGAAAACAACATAAAGAAGTCTAGCCAAGCTAACCCATGCCACATATGTGCACACACTACTAAAAAATCAGGTTTTATCGACGGACAAATTTTGTAGCTAAACTGAAAAATCCGTCGCTAATCTCATTTAGCGACGGATTAACAATGGATTATCAAGAAATTCTGCTAGCTACGAGCGTATTAGCGACTGATTAGAGACGACGTTCGTAGCTAATTCCAGTTTTTTATAGCGATACAATATGATAGAGAAAAGAAACAGAGAGTACAAGCAATGAGATAATAACAGAGGATATATTTTATATATATATAAAACATATGCCTCTTAAAACAGGACTGTTAAAAATGGGAGCAGTACTGTTACATCCCAACCACATCAAAAGAAAGAAACAAAACAACTGTCAAATAGAAAAAAACTGACAAGAGACAATCCAGAAACTGGTCAATGAAGGGGTTACTTAGGGGGCACTAGGAGTAGAGGGCTTGGAAGCTGCAGCAAGAATTTGGAGAACTAGGTCTATTCGGGCATTGGCCGACTTTTGCTCATTGAGCAGTTCTGCTTTCAGGTTCTCCGCTTGTGCCCTGAGATCAGCATTCTCTTTTGTCAAACGAGCCACTTCAGCATTTGACTCCGTAGCCCCTTGGGCTTGCTGACCTTCCAGGATAGCATTCCTAGCCTTGAACCTTCGAATCTCCTCAGTTGCACTATTTTGAGCATTAATGAGCTGTGAGATGGTTGATGTACTGCCTACCCCCCCCCCCCCCATTCTTTTCTATGCACTCGCATTCTTCCAACGTTGTTGTGAGAAAGTCTGCTTCTTGGTTCCTACCATGCCTTGCCCCAACGGTACCTCAAAAAACTTAAACACTTGCGTAAGTAGAAACCCGTACAGAAGACCATGATTACCATCCTTGAAGGTTGCTACTTTTTGCATGTGTTCGATCATAATAGCAGGCAAGTTGACAGGATTAAAGCTATCCAGTTGCTCCATCAAAAACAGGTCAGACTTAGAGGTCATGGACCTCCTCTTAGCACGAGGCAACTGGACTTTGTTTACCAATTCGAAGAGCAACTGATAAACATGGAGTAATGCCTACTTGTGGATCTGGTCCCCCTTTTGGTTTGCATTGTCCTTTACCACAGCATTCCGGAAATTATACTGACACGCATCCTTCACACTAGACACGCCATCCGTAGGGAACTTGAGCATATCCCCAAGCAAACTCACGTCAAACACAATGTCCACATTGTTCACTAAGGCACAAATATGGTCGGTATCAACGGGAAAGAGGCTGGCATAAAAGATTTGAACCTCATCCTCATACACTTTGGGTGCATCCATGTGAAACAGATGCCCCCATCGTTGAAACTCAACCATTTCAAGAACTTGCCGCATACCAGCCATATCAGAGATCGCTGGGTCAAAAGTATGACCTAGCAGAACCTTTTGGTGCCTGAGGCATTCTGAAGCAGAACTACTTTCACTCTTCAACTTTTTCACAGAACCAGGTTCCTTAACGGTTTCAGACTTTCATTTGCCAGACTTCACACCACTAGATTTTGCTTTACCCATAGACTTGACCAACACATCCTCATCAGAAGCGGAGAGCTCACTCACAACATCTTTCACCTTGGAACTTAGGGTTGTTGCATTCTCTATGGAAACAAATTCTTTCTTCTTCTGGGACTTTCTCACTAAGGAACTGGATTTGTCAGCTGTTTCTTCTTCAACCTCCTCTACTGGAACATCCTTATCACACACGATAACATTCTCTTTCACCAACCTCCTCCTGTTCTTTTTACTTCTTTTTCTGCTCTTTTGAAGAGCAGAGTCGTAGGCTACCTTTGCTTGCAACCTGGTGGTAGGTAGCTTAGTAGAAGACTCAGAAGTGGACACCGCCCTTCGCTTGACTATGAAAGCATCAAGAGCAAGGTTGTCTGGATCCTCCTCATCACTGGACCTCATCTCAGGGACTTAAATATCCAAGGGCGCAACAGCAAATGCAGGAGCAAAACTGGCCTGGGAGTGAGAACCCTGACCTGTTTCCTCCGGAGAGGGGTCAGGTTCCTCACGTGAGGGCCCAGTAGTTTCTGCTAGTGCTGAGCCCTCAACAGTCACTATGGCTCCTTCTTCCCCTATACCCTGTATCTCATTTCTCTGAGATAATATCTCACCCAAGACGCCGTCAGCAGATACCACAAAGACGGTTTCGACATTTTCTTCCTCAATAGGCTCCATTTCCACAACGTAATCTGTAGCGACAATGGCAGAAACCTCTGTGACCTCAGGACTGCGACCTTGTTCTCCACTTTGTTTCGATCAATGGCCAACTCAGAAGATAAAGAAGAAGGATCAACCATTTTAGGGGTTTCGGGGATAGTCAACTTAGAACTGGAGGGAGATGGGGAATCTGGGTTAGGAGTGATTTCAGAGATAAGAACAGAAGTGGTGAAATAAGACTCATTGGGGACGAAGGACTCCATGTATTTTTCAGTATTAGAGATGACTGAGGTAGGGATTTCGAAGTTTGTGTCAGCCATTGAAGAGATAGAGAGAAAGTTCTTTGGAGAAGTTCTAATGGAGGACTATGGTTGGTGAAGAAAGGAGAAGGGTTTTAATGAAAGTGGATAATCATGAAGAGAGAGATAGGAACCGATTCTGAAATGGCGGTTGTGCTTGGAGAAATGCAACGTTTCAGAGGGAGATGGAATGATTTGAAGTGAAGGGATGTGACAGTAGGGTCTGAAAAGGTGGATGACATGGCAGTTGATATTTGTACCTTTTCAAGATGTGTATTAAAGAATGCACAGAACTACTAACCTTTGGTACAAGAACCAGGTTCTTGACCTGTCATTGAAATTTCAATCCTCTTTTATCATCCATGCAATGCATCTACAGCTTCTATACTTATCATGCGTGTTTACCTACAACGGTACTGAAGTGAGTTAGACTTGGCCAGAAAACACTTTAGCTAGTTTTACCTGAAGGTGATTTTCATAGCCAATTGATGAGGAATTAGGTTCTCAATTGGGCTTCAATAGCTCCAGCTTCACCCTATTTCTTTTGAAATGTTCCCTACTCAATGCTTTGGTGAAGATATCTGCAATTTGGTCTTCTATGCTGCAGAACTTCATACTGATCAGCCCTTTCTCCACATTGTCCCTCAGAAAATGATGTCTCACATCAATGTGCTTGGTTCTTTTGTGTTGAACTGGATTCTTGGCCATGTTGAGTGCGCTGGTGTTATCACATAGAAGAGGCACACACTCAGTAAATACCCCAAAATCCTCCAGTTGCTGCTTAATCCATAGGAGTTGAGCACAATAGGATGATCCAGCTACATATTCTACTTCAGCTGTTGAAAGAGCCACTGAGTTTTGCTTCATTGTTCCCAAGAGATGAGACATGATCCTAGAAAGTGAGCCATTCCAGAAGTGCTTTTCTTGTCCGCCAGATAACCTGCATAGTCAGCATCAGCATACCCAATGAGAGTAAAACTATCACCCGAGGGATAATACAAGACCAGGTCCTGTGTTCCCTTAAGGTATCTCAAAATTCTTTTGGCAGCCTTCAAATGAGATTCCTTAGGATTTGATTGAAACCTTGCACATAGCCCCACACTGAAGACAATATCGGGTCTGCTGGCAGTGAGATAGAGAAGAGACCCAATAATGCCTCTGTACATAGTTTGATTCACAGGAGGTCCAGTTTCATCCATGTCCAGTCGAGTAGCCATTGCAATGGGAGTGTCTATCACTTTTGATGCTTCTATATCAAACCTCTTCAAGAGCTCCTTGATGTATTTCTGCTGACAAATAAATGTACCCTTTGTGGACTGCTTTACTTGAAGACCCAAGAAGAAAGTCAGCTCCCCCATCATGCTCATTTCAAACTCACTTCCCATGAGTTTTGCAAATTCTTCACACAAAGAATCGGTTGTTGCCCCAAAAATGATATCATGAACATAGACTTGAATAATGAGCAGGTTCCTTCCCCGTTTCTTTAGGAACAAGGTGTTGTAAATTTTACCTCTTGTAAAACCATTCTTTAAGAGGAACTTTGACAGCCTTTCATACCAAGCTAGAGGAGCCTGCTTCAACCCATACAATGCTTTGTCCAGTTTAAACACTTATTCAGGGTGTTCATGACATTCAAACCCTTGAGTTTGCTTCACATAGACTTCTTCTTTAAGAAGTCCATTCAGAAATGCACTTTTGACATCCATTTGGAACAAGGGGAATTCCATATGAGATGCAAAAGTGATTAGAATTCTAATAGCTTCCATGCGAGCGACCGGAGCAAACATTTCATCATAATCAATCCCTTCCTCCTGATTGTAGCCTTGAACCACTAGCCTGACCTTGTTCCTTTTAGTGTTTCCATGTTCATCAAGCTTGTTCCTGAATACCCACCTGGTTCCTATAATGGTTCTATTTGAGGGTCTAGGTACTAGGTGCCAGACATTGTTTCTTTCAAACTGATGCAGCTCATCTTGCATGGGTGTAATCCAATCTGCATCTTTCAGGGCTTCTTTGATATTTTTGGGTTCTATTTGGGAGAGAAAGGCTGAGAAGGCAAGTGAATTTCTAGTTTTTGACCTGGTTTGTACTCCAGAATCTAGAGGAGTGATTATATTGTCAAGAGGATGAGAACTTTTGTGTTTCTAGTTAGGCATTCGAGGTTCATTTGTAGAGGAGCTGGGTATATCTAACTGGTTTTCTTGTGTTCTTCTCACAGGTACTAGTGGAGTACCCTATACTGCATCAACCACTCTTTCTTCAGCTTCAGTGGTTGTAATTGAGGTACCTGGTTCTATTGAAGACGAGAGAGCATTGTCTCCACTCGGCTCTTTCACTTGGCTCATCATATCTGCCTTTCTATTTGTCATGTCAATGAATTCACTAGGAACCAGTAAGGGCTCTCCATCTTGATCATCTTTAGCACTTTTCTCACAGGAAGGATAGGACTCATCAAAGATAACATGAACACTTTCCTCAACACATTGAGTCCGCTTGTTGTATATCTTGTAAGCTTTGCTTTGAGAAGAATACCCCAAAAAGATTCCTTCATCACTCTTGGTATCAAATTTAACAAGCTGATCCTTTCCATTGTTGAGAACATAGCATTTGCACCCAAATGTTCTTAGGTGTGTCAGCTTGGGTTTCCTTCCATTCAGCAACTCATAGGGGGTTTTGTTCAGGAGAGATCTGATCATGCACCTGTTTACCAATAGAAGGCAGTGTTGACAGCTTCAGCCTAGAAGTTCTTTGAAATTCCACTATCGATCAGCATTGTTCTAGCCATTTCTTCAAGAGTTCTATTCTTCCTTTCCACTACTCCATTTTGCTGGGGGGTTCTTAGAGCTGAGAAGTTGTGAGTAGTGCCATTTTAATTGCAGAACTCATCAAATTTGGCATTGTCAAATTCTGTTCCATGATCTGATCTAATACATGCGACTCTACACTCCATCTTCACCTAGATTTTCTTCATAAAGGCCATAAACACCTCAAAGGTTTCATCTTTAGTTCTAAGAAACGGAGTCCATGTGAATCTGGAGTAGTCATCCACTATCACAAATATGTATCTTTTTCCTCCCCTGCTTTGCACTCTCATAGGGCCTCATAAATGCATATGCAGAAGATCAAGTGGCTTTGAGGTGCTTACATATTTTTTAGACTTAAAAGAGTACTTCAAATGCTTTCCTCTAGCACAGGCGTCACAAACTTTCTGTACTTTGAACTTTGACATGGGCAGACCACCAGGTCCTTCTGAATTAGTTTGTTAGAAAGAGAGAAGCTTGCATGCCCTAATCTTCTGTGCCAGAGTTTAGCATCATCATCGACAGCTTTCAGATAACTCAGATTACTACTTTGTATGGACTCGAAATCAGCAACATAGATGTTCTTGTATCTCTTGGCCACAAGTACCACTTCACCAGTTACCAGATTAGTAACTGTACATATATTGGACAAGAACTCCACCTTATTTCCTTTATCACAGATCTGAGAGACACTCAAGTGACTGTACTTAAGGCCATTTACATAGTACACATTCTCAATAGAGTGAGTGAGTGATTTCCCAACTTTTCCAACTCCAAGAACATACCCCTTTTTCCCATTGCCGAAGGATACACTCCCTCCTTGCAGGGCTTTAGTGAAAGAAAGTCCATGGTGTTCCCAATCATGTGCTTTGAACATCCACTATCCATGAACCATTGTTGACTGCTTCCTTTCACTGTTCCCTGCACAAGGAGATCAAGAGTTAGTTTTAGGAACCCAAGAGAGTTTGGGTCCTTTGTAGTAGTCAAGAGGATGAATAAGAGCTCTCTTAGTCCATGCAGGTAATATGCATTTTTTGTGGGTGGAACCTGGTCGCCTTTTAGTATTTATATTTTCATCAAACACTTTGTTTTTCTGAACGGACTGGACCATGGCTTGGCAAGTTTCCTTGAAATGCCCATTGTTATCACATTGGGTACACAGCCAGTTATCTGGTACAACAACGTACTTGCTATGGGGGTTGTAAGGAGTTTTCTCCCTTTGGAACCGTATTCCCTGCCTATTTCCACCATTATTAACGTACATGGAAATGATAGCTTCTGAGGACCAGGTCCAATTTAGGGACTTTTCAAGATCATTTTTTATTCTTTCCAATTCAGTCTGGAGATGCTTGTTTTTCTCAGATTCAATACAAAAACTAGTTCTCATGGCGTTCAACTCATTTTCAAGCCTAATGTGTTCCTCACTTGCTACCTCTTTTCCTTTTCCAGAATTTCCAGGTTTTGACTCAGTCCCTAGTCCCTATATTGTTTCCCTTAGGTCTGTAATCACTACCAAGAGATCATCTCTTTCTTGCTCAATCTCAGTCACTCTTTTCATCAAGGCTTCTTTTTCTTTTCTGAAGTTTTCAATAGTTTCCTTATGGTCAACAACTACAACCACTAAGTCATCTCTTTCAGTTTCTATGCCAGCAATTATTTGGGTTAAAACAAATTCTTCTTTCTCCAGCCCACAAATGGTTTCCTTCAGATCAACTACACACACTACCAGATCATATCTGGTTTGTTCAGCTTCTACTAGCTCTAAGGTCAAAGCATCCTTGTCCTCCACAAGACTGTGATAGGCATCAATCAATAAACTAGCCAAAGACATGAGTTTCTTAGGAGAGTAGGACTTCAAATTTCTCTGAACATCCCTGAAATTTACCTCACTGTTGTCATCGTCTTCATCATCATCTGATTGGGCCATCAAAGCAAATATTGAATCATATTCATTTTCCTCACTTTCAACTTCCATCATGGAGCTTTCACCAGTATCAGTTTCATCTTCAGACTCACTAGAGGAGTCTCCCCATGCTGCAAGAGCCTGTTTCACCACATTGTCAGCAAATCTGTTCCTCTTGAATTCCTTGTCAAGAACCGGGTTCCTCTTGGTTGCTTTCTCAAAGTTGTACTTGGAGTACTCTTGCTTCAGGAGAGGACAATCTTTGATGAAGTGCCCGGGCTTTCCACACTTATGGCAAAGGTCACAGTTCTTTGGTTTGCTAGAGCTGCCCCTTTTTAGTATTCCTCCATTTCTTCTAACCATCTGATGAAATCTTTTGGTTAGGTAAGCCATGTCACTGTGCTCCTCACTCGAGTCATTGCTATTAGCTTTGAGTACCAGGTTCTTTTCTTTATTTGGTTCTCTTCTTTCACTGTCTATCTTCCTCTTCATCTCGTAGGTCTTCAGATTTCCAACCAACTCGGCTATGGTCAGCTCCTGCAGGTCCTTTGCTTCAGTAATAGCATTCACCCTGCTTTCCCAAGAGCTAGGCAGGATACCGAGAATTTTCCTCACTAGCTTGTTCCTAGGAATGGTTTCACCAAGTGAGTGTAACTCATTTATGATGGAGGTGAATCTAGTGTGCATATCTTGAATAGGTTCATCGTCTTTCATCCTAAAGAGTTCATACTCGGTAGTGAGCATATCAATCTTAGATTGCTTTACTTGAGTAGTTCCCTCATGTGCTGTTTGTAGAGCTTCCCATATCTCCTTTGCAGTTTCACAAGCAAAAATTCTAATGTATTCATCGGGTCCTATTCCACATACCAAAATCTTTTTGGCACGAAAATTCTTCTCCACAGCTTTCTTGTCTGCGTCGATGTATTCTTTTCTGGTTTTTGGCATTGAGAATGGAAGTTCTTCAAGTACCTTTGTTGGGATGTAAGAACCATCAAATATGACATTCCATAACTCAGAATCTTCGGCAATGATAAAGTCATGCATTCTTGTCTTCCACCACCCATAGTATTGCCCATTGAACCTGGGTGGTTTGTATGTAGATTGACCTTCTTCAAAATTTGGTGGAGCACCCATACAGATCCTTCCTAGGTGTTAGCCTGATAGGAGGAACCTGCTCTGATACCAATTGTTAATTTATATGAGTCCACCAAACTATAGAGTAACTGGTCCTCTATGAGATTTCACTAAGAATACTAATGAAACAGTAAGTAAATGATACAAGGGTTTTTACGTGGAAAATCCCACTCAAGGGGACAATAATCACGACCTACACTTGTAGGCTTTCAACTTCACTAACTTGTAAACACACTATTACAAGCCACTTTATAATGACTCTATTACAAAGACTTCAACTCAACTAACTTGTGATACACTTACCACAATCCACTTTGTCACTCACTAGTTACAAAGACTTTAACTTATGACTAACTCTAGTCACAACACAAACTCAGAAAGTTTATGGTTTTACAAAGGGGTTCCTAAGCAATGCTTCTAGCTAAGCAATTTAGGAATTACAATAAGAACATCACAAAGTTACAACTCAACTAAGGACAACAAAATACTTTATTTAGGAACAGGTCCGTAATAGCGTTTAACTTTGTTCTTCAAGCTCTTGAGAGATAAGTTCACTGTTTTGCAGAAGACTTGAATGTTTGAAGTGAATACCCAAGTGTTCATGTGATGTTTTTGTTATAATGCTCTTGTTGATACACCCTTGATGACATCACTTGAATGATGTAAGCACTTTGTAGGTCAAAAGCAAGTGACTGCTGCACTGTGTGCACTGTTTATGAGGCAGTCACTTTCCAGTTGTGCACAATTAACTTTTGTACTGCTGTCAGGGACACACAAAGAATCTGGTACTTGACTTGTTTCTCTATTTTCTACATTTGCAGCAGTTTACATTAGCTGGAGTCCAAGCTGGAATTCGTTCAGTGCACCAAATGTGTCAGGTTCCCTATCTTGTTCTTGACAGTAAGTTTGTTAAATCATCAAAATATAAGACCAAGACATTGAAAACCCATCAATTCCCCTTTTTTGATGATGAAAAACTTAGACACTGATAACATGTATTTAGAGCAAAAGGAACCACATGAAGTAACAGGAACTTAACAAGTTCCCCCTGACTTTATGCTTCCCCCTTAATAAGATCTCTGATTCAATTTCCGATTACATTAAACTTCCCCCTTTTGGCATCATTAAAAAGACACAAGCAGGCAAACAGCATAAAGAAGTCTAGCCAATCTAACCCATGCCACATATGTGCACACAACATGATAGAGAAGAGAAACAGAGAGTACAAGCAATGAGATACCAACAGAGGATAGATTTTATATATATAAAACATATTCCTGTTAAAACAGGCAGAATTGGACTGTTAAAAATGGGAGCAGTACTATTACATCCCTACCACATAAAAAGAAAGAAACAAAACAACTGCCAAATAAAAAGAACTGACAAGAGACAATCCAGAAACTGGTCACTGAAGGGGTTACTTAGGGGGCACTTGGAGTAGAGGTCATGGAAGTTGCAGCAAGAGTTTGGAGAACTAGGTCTATTCGGGCATTGGCCGACTTTTGCTCATTGAGCAGTTCTGCTTTCAGGTTCTCCACTTGTGCCCTGAGATCAGCATTCTCTTTTGTCAAACGAGCCACTTCATCATTAGACTCCGGAGCCCCTTGGGCTTGGTGACCTTCCAGGATAGCATTCCTAGCCTTCAACATTCGAATCTGCTCAGTTGTACTATTTTGAGCATTAATGAGCTGTGAGATGGTCGATGTACTACCTACCCCCCCCCCCCCACTTTCTTTTCTATGCACTTGCATTCTTCCAACGTTGTCTGTGACAAAGTCTGCTTCTTGGTTCATACCTTGCCTTGCCCCAGCGCTACCTCGAAAAACTTAAACACTTGCGTAAGTAGAAACCCGTACGGAAGACCATGATTACCATCCTTGAAGGTTGCTACTTTTTGCATGTGTTCGATCATAATAGCAAGCAGGCTGACAAGATTAAAGTTATCCAGTTGCTCCATCAAAAACAGGTCAGACTTAGAGATCATGGACCTCCTCTCAGCACGAGGCAATAGAACTTTGTTTACCAATTCGAAGAGCAACTGATAAACAGGGAGTAATGCCTTCTTGTGGATCTGCTCCCCTTTTTGGTTCGCACTGTCCTTTACCACAGCATTCTAGAAATTATACTGACACGCATCCTGCACACTAGACACGCCATCCGTAGGGACCTTAAGAATATCCCCAAGAAAACTCACGTCAAACACAATGTCCACATTGTTCACCAAGGTACAGATATGGTCGGTATCAACGGGAAAGAGGCTGGCATAAAAGCTTTGAACCTCATCCTCATACACTTTGGGTGCATCCATGTGAAACAGATGCCCCCATCATTGAAACTCAACCATTGCAAGAACTTGCCGTATACCAGCCATATCAGAGATCGCTGGATCAAAAGTACGACCCAGCAGAACCTTTTCGTGCCCGAGGCGTTCTGAAGAGAACTGCTTTCACTCTTTAACTTTTTTACAGAACCAGGTTCCTTAACAGTTTCAGACTTTCGTTTGCCAGACTTCACACCACTAGATTTTGCTTTACCCTTAGACTTGACCAACAAATCCTCATCAAAAGCGGAGAGCTCACTCACAACATCTTTCACCTTGGAACTTGGGGTTGTAGCATTCTCTATGGAAACAAATTCTTTCTTCTTCTGGGACCTTGTCACTAAGGAACTGGGTTCCTCAGCTGTTTCTTCTTCAACCTCCACTACTGGAACATCCTTATCACACACAATAACATTGTCTTTCACCAACATCCTCCTGTTCTTTTTACTGCTTTTTCTGCTCTTCTGAAGAGCAGAGTCATAGGCTACCTTTGCTTGTAACCATGTGGTAGGTCGCTTAGTAGAAGACTCAGGAGTGGACACCGCCCTTCGCTTGAATATGAAAGCATCAAGAGCAAGGTTTTTTGGATCCTCCTCATCACTGGACCTCATCTAAGGGACTTGAATATTCAAGGGCGCAACAACAAATGCAGGAGCAGAACTGGACTGGGAGTGAGAACCCTGACCTGTTTCCTTCAGAGAGAGGTCAGGTTCCTCACGTGAGGGACCGGTAGTTTTTGCTAGTGCTGAGCCCTCAACAGTCACTATGGCTCCTTCTTCCCCTATGCCCTGTATCTCGTTTCTCTGAGACACTATCTCATGCAAGACGCCGTCAGCAGATACCACAAAGATGGTTACGACATTTTCTTCCTCAATAGGCTCCACTGCCACCACAGAATCTGTAGCGACAATGGCGGAAACCTCTGTGACCTTGTTCTCCACTTTTTTTTATCAATGGGAAATTCAATAGAAAAGAAGAAGGATCAACAATTTTAGGGGTTATAGGGAATTTGGGTTAGGAGTGATTTCAGAGATATTAACAGGAGTGGTTACAGAAAACTCATTGTGGACGAAGCACTCCATGAATTTTTCTGTATTAGAGACGAGTGAGGCAGGGATTTCGGAGTTTGTGTCAGCCATTGAAGAGATAGAGAGAAAGTTCTTTGGAGAAGTTCAAATGGAGGACTATGGTTGGTGAAGAAAGGAGAAGGGAGTTAAAGAAAGTAGATATTTATGAAGAGAGAGATAGGAACCGGTTTTGAAACGGCGGTTGTACTTGGAGAAATGCAACGTTTCAGAGGGAGATGGAACAATTTGAAGTGAAGGGATGTGACAGCAGGGTCTGAAAAGTTGGATGACATAGCAGTTGATATTTGTACCTTTTCAAGATGTGTATTAAATAATGCACAGAACAACTAGCCTTTGGTACAAGAACTATGTTCTTGACCTATCACTGAAAATTTAAATCCTCTTGTATCATCCATGTAATGCATCTACAACTTCTATACTCATCATGCATGTTTACCTGCAACGATATTGAAATGAGTTAGACTTGGCTAGAAAACACTTTAGCTAGTTTTACCTGAAGGTGATTTTCATAGCCAATAGATGAGGAATCAGGTTCTTAATTGGGCTTCAATAGCCCCAGCTTTACCATGTTTCTTTCAAAATGTTCCCTACTCAATGCTTTGGTGAAGATATCTGCAATTTGGTCTTCTATGCTGCAGAACTTCATACAGATCAGCCCTTTCTCCACATTGTCCCTCAGAAAATGATGTCTCACATCAATGTGCTTGGTTCTTTTGTGTTGAACTGGATTCTTGGCCATGTTGAGTGCGCTGGTGTTATCACATAGAAGAGGCACACACTCATTAAATACCCCAAAATCCTCCAGTTGCTGCTTAATCCATAGGAGTTGAGCATAATAGGATGATGCAGCTACATATTCTACTTCAACTGTTGAAAGAGCCACTGAGTTTTGCTTCATTGTTCCCAAGAGATGAGACATGATCCTAGAAAGTGAGCCATTTCAGAAGTGCTTTTCTTGTCCACCAGATAACCTGCATAGTCAGCATCAGCATACCCAATGAGATTAAAACTATCACCTGAGGGATAATACAAGACCAGGTCCTGTGTTCCCTTAAGGTATCTAAAAATTCTTTTGGCAGCCTTCAAATGAGATTCCTTGGGATTTGATTGAAACCTTGCACATAGCCCCACACTGAAGACAATATCGGGTCTGCTGGCAGTGAGATAGAGAAGAGGCGCAATAATGCCTCTGTACATAGTTTGATTCATAGGAGGTCCAGTTTCATCCATGTCTAGTCGAGTAGCCATTGCAATGGGAGTGTTTATCGCTTTTGATGCTTCCATATCAAACCTCTTCAGAGCTCCTTGATGTATTTCTACTGATAAATGAATGTACCCTTTGTGGACTGCTTCACTTGAAGACCCAAGAAGAAATTCTGCTCCCCCATCATGCTCATTTCAAACTCACTTCCCATGAGTTTTGCAAATTCTTCACACAGAGAATCATATGTTTCCCCAAAAATGATATCATCAACATAGACCTGAACAATGAGCAGGTTCCTTCCCTGTTTCTTTAGGAACAAGGTGTTGTCAATTTTTCCTCTTGTAAAACCAATCTATGAGGAACTTTGACAGCCTTTCATATCAAGCTCTAGGAGCCTGCTCTAACCCATACAATGCTTTGTCCAGTTTAAACACATATTCAGGGTGTTCATGAGATTCAAACCCTGGAGGTTGCTTCACATAGACTTCTTCCTTAAGATGTCCATTCAGAAATCCACTTTTGACATCCATTTGGAACAAGGGGAATTCCATATGAGATGCAAAAATGATTAGAATTCTAATAGCTATGCGAGCGATCGGAGCAAACGTTTCATCATAATCAATCCCTTATTCTTCTCTCAGGTACTAGTGGAGTACCCTATACTGCATCAACCACTCTTTCTTCAGCTTCAGTAGTTGTAATTGAGGTACCTGGTTCTATTGAAGACGAGAGCATTGTCTCCACTCGGCTCTTTCACTTGGCTCATCATATCTGCCTTTCCATTTGTCAGGTCAATGAATTCAGCAGGAACCAGTAAGGGCTCTCCATCTTGATCATATTTAGCACTTTTCTCACAGGAAGGATAGGACTCATCAAAGATAACATGAACACTTTCCTCAACACATTGATTCCGCTTGTTGTATATATTGTAAGCTTTGCTTTGAGAAGAATACCCCAGAAAGATTCCTTCATCACTCTTAGCATCAAATTTACCTAGCTGATCCTTTCCGTTGTTGAGAACATAGCATTTGCACCCAAATGTTCTTAGGTGAGTCAGCTTTGGTTCCCTTCCATTCAGCAACTCATAGGGGGTTTTGTTCATGAGAGATCTGATCATGCACCTGTTCACCAAGTAGCAGGCAGTGTTGACAGCTTCAGCCCAGAAGTTATTTGCAATCCCACTGTCGATCAACATTGTTCTCGCCATTTCTTCAAGAGTTCTATTCTTCCTTTCCACTACTCCATTTTGCTCGGGGTTTCTTGGAGCTGAGAAGTTGTGAGTAATGCCATTGTCATTGCAGAACTCATCAAATTTGGCATTGTCAATTCTATTCCATGATCTGATCTAATACATGCGACTCTAGACTCCATCTTCACCTGGATTTTCTTCACAAAGGCCACAAACACCTCAAAGGTTTCATCTTTAGTTCTAAGAAACAGAGTCCATGTGAATCTGGAGTAGTCATCCACTGTCATAAATATGTATCTCTTTCCTCCCCTGCTTTGCACTCTCATAGGCCACATAAATCCTTATGCAGAAGATCGAGTGGCTTTGAGGTGCTTACATCCTTTTTAGACTTAAAAGAGGACTTCACATGCTTTCCTCTAGCACAGACATCACAAACTTTCTTTACTTTAAACTTTGACATGGGCAGAACATGGACCAGGTCCTTCTGAATTAGTTTGTTCAGAAGAGAGAAGTTTGCGTGCCCCAATCTTATGTGCCAGCGTTCAGCATCATCATCAACAACTTTCAGACTACTCGGATCACTACTTTGTATGGACTCGAAATCAGCAACATAGATGTTCTTGTATCTCTTGGCCACAAGTACCACTTCACCAGTTACCAGATTAGTAACTGTACATATCTTGGACAAGAACTCCACCTTGTTTCCTTTATCACAAATCTGAGAGACACTCAAGAGACTGCACTTAAGGCCATTTACATAGTACACATTCTCAATAGAGTGAGTGAGTGCTTTCCCGACTTTTCCAACTCCAAGAATGTACCCCTTTTTCCCATTGCCAAAGGATACACTCCCTCCTTGCAGGGCTTTTAGTGAAAGAAAGTCCATGGTGTTCCTAGTCATGTGCTTTGAACAACCACTATCCATGAACCATTGTTGACTGCTTCCTTTCACTGTTGCCTACACAAGGAGATCAAGAGTTAGTTTTAGGAACTCAAGCGAGTTTGGGTCCCCTGTAGTAGGCAAGAGGATGAATAAGAGCTCTCTTAGTCCATGCAGGTAATAAGCGTTTTTTGTGGGTGGAACCTGGTCCCCTTTTAGTAGTTACATTTTCTACAAACACTTTGTTTCTCTGAACGGACTGGACCCTGGCTTGGAAATTTTCCTTGAAATGCCCATTATTACCACATTGGGTACACAGCTAGTTATCTGGTACAATAACGTACTTGCTATGGGGGTTGTAAGGAGTTTTCTCCCTTTGGAACCCTATTCCCTGCCTGTTTCCATCATTATTAACGTACATGGCAGTGATAGCTTCTGAGGACCAGGTCCACATTAGGGACTTTTCAAGATCATTTTTTATTCTTTCCAATTCAGTCTGGAGATGGTTGTTTTTCTCAGATTCAACACACAGACTAGTTCTCACGGCCTTCAACTCATTTTCAAGCCTAATGTGTTCCTCACTTGCTACTTCTTTTCCTTTTCCAGAATTTCCAGGTTTTGACTCCGTCCCTAGTCCCTCTATTGTTTCCTTTAGGTCTATGTATACAGTGAAATCGGAAGGTCCAATTCCTCGTCATCGAGGCACCTCAGAGGATCATCTTGAAGGCTCGAGGCTGCAAGGCTACGCTCGAGTTTCCTCACTCGAGGTTCGTCGACGCTCGACCTTGGGACAATGATGACCCCGGCTATGGTAGAGATGGGGAGTTCCCAAGGCGTGCATTTAGAGCTGACAGAGTCCGTCAGGCTAGTCAGAGCCCGCATCATGGTAGTATCTAGTTGTCTCATCTCCATATCTTTGTAATTACTACATTTGTACTACATTGGGATTTCTCCTACTATATAAAGGGGATCCCTATCATTTTATACACGATCGATTGTTCCAATTATTCACACGAAATATACAATAACTCTCTCTCCTTTCTCTCTAACATACTCTCTCGATATTGTTGCCCTTATTTATACTTTCATACTTGTTCTTCATTTATTGCTTATCATTGGTCATAAAGAGCCTTCGCTGATTATTTTACAACTGTTAGCCCTTCCCGGAGTACCCTTAATAGCTCGAGCCCGAGCCCAGGAATCGACCTCGAGGCCCCATATCGGTCAGTCCGGGGCTCCGATTGGTCAGCTCATCGGTTCGATTGTAACTCTATTTTAGCTTGCATTTTGTCTCTAAACTTCATACAATTAGCATCATCTGCTTAAACAACTAACATAAAAATAGATCACATATTTTTAGAGTTCCATCAACAAATTTAATTGTTATTACCATTTTCACGGTAAACAGTTTGGTGCCCACCGTGGGGCTAAAAATAATAGTGATTATTTTCTTGCTGGTTTCATTAGACAACGCAAGTTATCTTGCACGCATTTTCTTGTCCAAAGATCTTTGATTTCAGGTCGTAATGTCTGGTTCAGTAAACAACAATTTTGAAAACCACGGAGAAAATGGTGTGGCTGTTCCAAGTGTTTGTGAGCCACCGCAAAATCTTGAGAACGCACCAGGACCGATTCCGCTGGACGAAGTCTCATGCGATACTCGACACGTCGAAACAACCTCGAACACTAACAGGAGCATACACCGAGACGACCAGCAGGAAGCCCAAAATAACCCCAGCTCGGGATGAACGGGAAGTTAGCCTTCATGTTATTTTTGAAATGTTGCAGGTACAACAGCTGGCTATTGCTCAACTGCAAAGTCACCAGAAAACTCCTAGCACAGTAGCACTGGGGACAGCTCCCCTGGCCGAACAGGTACTGGAAAGTTCAAGCAATAATGGGTCGATAGCCAAGCCCACGACAAGAAGGTCGAGACTTACAACTCCAGGGTTGACCAAATCCCAGGAGCGCCCCCGATCTTGAAGGGTGTGGACTCGAAGAAGTTCGTGTAGAAACCGTTCCCACAGGAAGCGGCCCCGGAACCTATTCCGAAGAAGTTCAGAATGTCAGAACTCCCAAAATACAATGGGACCTTGGACCCCAATGAGCACGTTAATCCTACATGTACGCAGTGAAGGGCAACGACCTAAAAGATGACGAGATCGAGTCCGTCTTACTGAAGAAGTTTGGGGAAACACGCTCGAAGGGGGCAATGATGCGGTATCGCAACCTAGCTCCCAACTCCGTAGACTCATTTGCCATGCTGGCAGACTCCTTCATAAAGGCACATGCAGGTGCCATCAAAATAGCAACGCGGAAGTCTGACTTGTTCAAGATCAAGCAGAGGGAGAACGAAATGCTACGAGAGTTCGTATCTCACTTCCAAACGGAACGAATGGAACTACCACCGGTCTTCGATGACAGGGCAATGCAGGCCTTCACTCAAGGTCTGAATGAACGAAGCTAGGTGGCTTCGAAGCAGCTGAAACAGAATCTGGTTGAATATCCCGCCGTGACCTAGTCAAACGTTCATAACCGACATCAGTCAAAAATTAGGGTTGAGGGCGGAAATTAGGAGCCCCCTCGGGCTCGGCATATCCGAGCAGGCTTCTGACGAAGGAGCCAAAGCCAAACAAAGAAAGATATCAGCCATACGCCAGTGATAGAAGGAACGCCCCGAGGCGCGACATACCCCGCAATGACCGAAGGATGGACCAAGGACAGAATCCTCGGGGACTCGTCAATGGAGCCGGGTTTGATAGGCACACAGGGCCGACGGAGGCACCTTGCTTATCAGAATACGACTTCAACATCGACGTATCAGACATCGTGTTCTCCATCAATAAAATCGGGGACGCCAGGTGGCCCAGGCATATACAAATGGATCCTTCGCAAAGGAATCATAACATAGTGTGTGAATTTCACAACACGCACGGCCACAGAACCGAGGATTGCCACCAGCTCCGAGAGGAAGTAGCCAGACTGCTCAATAAAGGTCACCTCCGAAAATTCCTAAGACACATTCTCCATCTACAAACATGCTCTGAAATTGCTACATACAAAATGACAAAATCTATGCCCTACCCCTGAGAGCCACGGCCTACCGGCCTTATCTTCACTCTCCTCGGTGCTATACAAAAGCAACCGAGCATCACGCTTGTCCGCCCTCGCTCGCGCCAATTCTTCCGAGAGGACAAATTTCTTAGCGCGGATCTCCTCGAGAATATTTCTTCGAGACTTGCAACAAGCATATATATATAATTTTTTTGATCCTCTCCTCGCAATCGAGGATCCTCCTCAAACTCGGGTTGAGCAGCGGTAGCGTCCTTCAAATAAATCGCCATCTCCTTATCAGCCTTAGTTCGGCTCAGTGCTGCTCCGGTCCGGGCATCGACGATCTCAGCCTTGACCTTCGAGGTCCAGATCCGCTTAGCTCATGATGATGCTTTGGTTCAAGCGGATATGATCACGAAGCTCGAATTGTTCCTAAGCGATCGCGCCAAAAATCAGTTCCGGGAAAGAGAGGCGGCCAAGAAGAACGAAACGAATGAGACGCAACATGTCGTCCACGTGATCTTGGGAGGCATTGATGCCCCATAGGAACCCGTGATGAGAAGGACAAAAATATCCACCACTACAGAAAAGCGAACTCCGGGCTACGTACCATCGACGAGGACATCGAGACCTTGTCTCAGCCTCACAACGACGCACTGGTAATCTCTTTCCTTGTAAATACATTTCAAAGTAAATGTGTAATCGCGGCCAACATTATTAGGTCGATGGTAATTGAGCAGCTCGGACTGCTTAACCAAATCGCACCTGCCTCTCGATTCCTCAATGGATTCAACATGGCAAACAAAACGACAAAAGGGGACGTCACCCACCCCCAGTCAACATGGCATGCGCAACTCGAAATGCAAAATTCCATGTCATCAAGGCAGACTTGAGGTACGATTCCTTGCTCGGAAGGTCATGGATACGCTCCATAAGAACAGTACCTTCCACCCTCCATCAAATGATGAAATTCCCGATAAAAGAAGGGATTAAAACCATCTACGGGGAACAGTATACGGCCAGGGAAATGTTCGCAGTGCACGATGTTCGCAGTATCATCCATACGATCTTTTGAGGTATTGGCACCCTGCAGTAACCCCCAGCCAGGAAAGCAAAAACATTCCTCAACAGGGAACCCGAGGCCCTGTGTCGGCTCCGCTACGGTGCGCCGATAACTTCTTTTCTTGTAAACATATTTCGTATAAGACATATGCTTGTGGATCCAGGTAGCTCAGCCAATATTATCAAGTTGAAGGTGACAGAGCAACTCGGACTGTCTAACCAAATTTTGCCCGCCTTTCGAAGTCCCGAACGGACCCAAGTGGGCGAACAAAACAACGAAAGTGGAAACCGCCATACCAGTCAGTATGGTCGGTGCGGCCCGAAACACCAGTATCTCCACCCTCAAAAGAGCCAAAGGATTATCAAATGGTAAAATAGCGATAGCAAGCTATACTCTCGGCTTCTCCCGACTAAACAAAGCAGGGGACCGTACCGCGTCCTCATCGCGAGCGACTAAAACACATCAGGGCTCTAAGCATCGTCGGCACATTCCACACCAAGGTATGACCGCCTCCTTTCTCTCTCAATTACATTCTACACTGACCTGAGTGCAGGTATCCGGTCGAAATGGCCAAAGCACTCTCCAACTCGAAAGCCTTAGGTTTCAAAAGCATGCGTCACACTCTTTTCCTTCGACCGGGATTTTACCCCAAAAAGGGTTTACCAGCAAGGATACATCTACATGATACCTAAGGAGGACTCAACAAGTATTCAAGGCTTCTTTTGCAAACAACCTCAAATACTGGGGGGCATCCCCCCGGAAGGTCACCTACTCGGAGAAGCCAAGATACGCTGAATGGGGTCTCGATGGGAAAAACAATGTACTGGGCCAAACGGTCGAAGGGACCATGCCCGCATAGAATAACCGAGCCCTCAACTACAAAGACATGTATGCTCAAGCAATCGAAGAATAATTTCAAAAAGCATTTCACGCTTCAAAAAAGGCTCGGTATTTTTGCAAAAACGGCTCCTCTATCAAAAATGCCCCTAGCACTCGGGGACTAGCGTCAAAATCGCAAAAATTGCACGACCTCCGGGTCGGAACTCCTAACTCGTATGCCCTAAATGAGGCGACATCTAGATCAAAAAACAAGCTCCAGAGCCAAAATGTCCCGAACACTCAGAGACTGGCATCAAAAACTCAAAGCTACGCGACCTCTGGGTTTGAAACTCCGAAATCGTAAATCCTTAATCAGGCAACACCAAGTTTGCAAGTGATGGATCCCGAGCCAAGAAATCCTTGGTAGCTTGGGGACTGCTGTCAATCACCATCTCCATCGTAACGGCTCGCGAGCCGAGAAATCCTCGATAGCTCGGGGACTGCCGTCAATCGCCATCTCTATCGTAATGGCTCCCGAGCCGAGAAATCCTCGATAGCTCGGGGACTGCCGTCAATCGCCATCTCCATCATAATGGCTCCCGAGCCGAGAAATCCTCGATAACTCGGGGACTGTCGTCAATCGCCATCGCCAATCGCCACTTATCAAAAAACCCAAGGCCATGAGACCCCAAGCAGGCAGACTCGGTCTCGTTAGACCTACATAAGGCAACAACAAAACTGTAAGACCTCAAGCAAGGCATGGACAATACTTGTACCAAGTATCCAAAACTATAAGACCTCAAAGGCATGAAAAATTTGTAAGACCTTACTACAGGCATAAACTCAATTCCGAAGTTTAGGCTATATATCGAACTTGTAAGACCCCTAAAAAGGCATACCCTCGATATATACACCTAAACTACTTCAATCGGGACCAAAATGGCTCCGGCCAAGAACAAATGACTAACGGTCATATAGCTGTACCAGCCGAACTAACGTGACTCAGGGACGCCCGACTATCGCTACAAAACCACAGGCCATTACTTCGAATCTACTTCAAAAATAACCGGTTAAACAGGCTACCCTCGGCATAGGCAAAAGAGTTTCGACCACGTCAGCTCCACATCATTGGCTTCGAGATACTCAGCCTCCGAGCCAAACCTTACGGGGTGCTCGATCATCGCCATGAAATGACTCGAAATCGAGATTCTTCCCGAACCGATGACGGGTCAGACGAAAATTACTTCAAAAAGTCCTTAACGAGGGGAAAACAAAGCCAATAAAAGGTCTCTTCGACCCAAGGCGTAAGAGCCACTGTCACCAGCCCACACAAATAAAAAGCTTGAGGGTCAAATGAGCTCAAGTTGTAACCCGATTCGGAGACAGAACCCAAAATAGGTAAGTACATATGCCTAAGGGCAAAGCATAAGAGCCATTGTTGCCAACTTATATTAAAAGGTCGCATCGACCGAGCGCGTAAGAGCCCCCGGGCCAGCCTAATGAGCCTCAGCGACACATAGATAAAAGATCGCTTCGATCAAAGGCGTGAGAGCCATTGTCGCCAGCCCACGCAAACATAAAAGCTTGAGGGACAAATGGGCTCGAGTCGTAATCCAACTCGGAGACTAAACCCAAAATAGTTGAGCAAAAGCATAAGAGCTCAAACGCCAGCTTATACAAAAGGTCGCATCGAACGAGCGCGTAAGAGCCCCCGGGCCAGCCTAATGAGCCCCATGGCCATACCACGAATCAAAGGATTCCCCTCAACTCAAAGACCAGTTCATCAGGCTCAAATCAAGGCAAAAAGAAGTGCAGGAGAAACAAAACCGCGAGGTTGGAATGCAAAAAAATACAAGCTCCATTTACAATTGTACAATGATGGCAGTATCTAGCAGTCCCATATCCATATCTTTGTAATTAATACAATTGTACTACATTGGCATTTCTCCTACTATATAAAGGGGATCCCTGTCATTTTATACATAATCGGTTGTTCCAATTATTCACACGAAATATAGAATAGCCCTCTCTCCTTTCTCTCTAACATACTCTCTCGATATTGTTGCTCTTATTTATTACTTTCATACTTGTTCTTCATTTATTGCTTATCATTGGTCATAAAGAGCCTTCGCTGATTATTTTACAACTGTTAGCCCTTCCCTGATTACCCTTAATAGCTCGAGCCCGAGCCCGAGCCCGAGCCCAGGAATCGACTTCGAGGTACCATATCGGTCAGTCCGGGGCCCCGATTGGTCATCTCATCGGTTCGATTGTAACTCTATTTTAGCTTGCATTTCATCTCTAAACTTCATACACTTAGCATCATCTGCTTAAACAACTAGCATAAAAATAGATCACGTATTTTTAGAGTCCCATCAACAAATTTAATTGTTATTACCATTTTCACGGTAAACATTCTGCAATCACTACCAAGAGATCATCTCTTTCTTCATCAATCTCAGTCACTCTTTTCATCAAGGCTTCTCTTTCTTTTCTGATGTTTTCAATAGTTTCCTTATGGTCAACAACTACAACCATTAAGTCATCTCTTTCACTTTCTATGTCAGCAATTATTTTGGTTAAAACAAATTTTTCTTTCTCCAGCCCACAAATGGTTTCCTTCAGATCAACTACACACACTACCAGATCATCTCTGGTTTGTTCAGCTTCTCCTAGCTCTAAGGTCAAAGCATCATTGTCCTCCACAAGACTATGATAGGCATCAATCAATAAACTAGCCAAAGACATAAGTTTCTTAGGAGAGTAGGACTTTAGATTTCTCTGAACATCCCTAAAATTTACCTCACTGTTGTCATCGTCTTCATCATCATCTGATTGGGCCATCAAAGAAAATATTGAATCGTATTCATTTTCCTCACTTTCAACTGCCATCATGGAGCTTTCACCTGTATCAGTTTCATCTTCAGACTCACTAGAGGAGTCTCCCCATGCTACAAGATCCTCTTTCACCACATTGTCAGCAGATCTCTTCCTCTTGAAGTCTTTGTCAGGAATTGGGTTCCTCTTGGATGCTTTCTCAGAGTTGTACTTGGAGTACTCTTGCTTCAGGAGAGCACAATCTTTGATGAAGTGCCCAGGCTTTCCGCACTTATGGCAGAGGTCATAGTTCTTTGGTTTGCTAGAGCTGCCCCTTTTTAGTATTCCTCTATTTCTTCTGACCATCTTCTAAAATCTTTTGGTTAGGTAAGCCATGTCACTGTCCTCCTCACTCGAGTCATTGCTATCAGCTTTGAGTACCAAGTTCTTTTCTTTCTTTGGTTCTCTTCTTTCAGTGTCTATCTTCCTCTTCATCTCACAGGTCTTCAGATTTCCAACCAACTCGTCTATGGTCAGCTTCTGCAGGTCCTTTGCTTTAGTAATAGCATTCACCTTGCTTTCCCAAGAGCTGGGCAGGATACTGAGAATTTTCCTCACTAGATTGTTCCTAGGAATGGTTTCACCAAGTGAGTGTAACTCATTTATGATGGAGGTGAATCTAGTGTGCATATCTTGAATAGATTCATCGTCCTTCATCCTACAGAGTTCATACTCGGTAGTGAGCATATCAATCTTATATTGCTTTACTTGAGTAGTTCCCTCATGTGCTGTTTGTAGAGCTTCCCATATCTCCTTTGCAATTTCACAAGCTGAAATTCTATTGTATTCATCGGGTCCTATTCCACATACCAATATCTTTTTTACACGAAAATTCTTCTCCACAGCTTTCCTGTCAGCGTCGGTGTATTCTTTTCTGGTTTTTGGCATTGAGAATGGAAGTTCTTCAAGTACCTTTGTTGGGATGTAAGGGCCATCACATATGACATCCCATAACTCAGAATCCTCGGCCATGATTAAATCATGCAGTCTTATCTTCCACCACCCATAGTATTGCCCATTGAACCTGGGTGGTCTGTATGTAGATTGACCTTCTTCAATATTTGGTGGAGCAGCCATACGGATCCTTCCTAGGTGTTAGCCTGATAGGAGGAACCTGCTCTTATACCAATTGTTAATTTATATGAGTCCACCAAATTATAGAGTACCTGGTCCTCTATGAGATTTCACTGAGAATACTAATGAAACAGTAAGTAAATGATACAAGGGATTTTTACGTGGAAAAAACCCACTCAAGGGGACAAAAGCCACAACCTACACTTGTAGGCTTTCAACTTCACTAACTTGTAAACACACTATTACAAGCCAATTTGTAATGACTCTATTACAAAGACTTGAACTCAAATAACTTGTGATACATTTACTACAAGCCACTTTGTCACTCACTAGTTACAAAGACTTTAACTTATGACTAACTCTAGTCACAACACAAACTCAGAAAGCTTATGGTTTTACAAAGTGGTTCCTAAGCAACACTTCTAGCTAAGCAATTTAGGAACTACAATAAGAACAATCACAAAGTTACAACTCAACTAAGGACAACAAAATATTCGATTTAGGAACAGGTCCGTAATAGCGTTTAACTTTGTTCTTCAAGCTCTTGAGAGATAAGTTCACTATTTTGCAGAAGACTTGAATGCTTGAAGTGAATACCCAAGTGTTCAAGTGATGTTTTTGTTATAATGCTCTTGTTGATACACCCTTGATGACATCACTTGAATGATGTAAGCACTTGGTAGGTCAAAAGCAAGTGACTACAGCACTGTGTGCACTGTTTATGAGGCAGTCACCTTCCAGTTGTGCACAGTTGTCTTTCATACTGCTGTCAGGGACACACAAGGAATTAGGTCCTTGACTTGTTTCTCTATTTTCTATACTTGCAGCAGTTTACATTAGCTGGAGTCTAGGCTAGAATCCGTTCAGTGCACCAAATGTGTCAGGTTCCCTATCTGGTTCGTGACATTAAGTTTGTTAAATCATCAAAACATAAGACAAAGACATTGAAAACCCATCAATGTCCATTCGAGCATTAGCTGACACCTGCTCGTTGAGCAGTTTCTCTTTCTCAACTTGTTTCCTGAGGTCAGTATTTTCTTTTGTCAGACGGGGAACCTCTGTGCTTTGAGAGCAGTTGGAACCAGGTGCATCCTGAACCTGACTGAGCTGACCTTCGAGAATGGCATTCTTTGCCTTCAGCTTCCTTCTCTCTCTAGTGGCACTGTTCTGAGTGTTGATCAATTGGGAGATAGTAGAAGTGCTGCCAACCCCTCCACTCTTATCAATGCATTCACATTCCTTGAGGGTTTTCTTGGAGAAGGTTTACTTACGAGTAACCACTTTAGCTTTTCTCAAAGGGACATTGAACAATTTAAAGACCTTAGTGAGGAGGAAACCGTAAGGCAACCCATGATTACCATCCTTGAACTATGCCACCTTCTTCTTGTGTTCTGTCGTCAGACCAGGCAGACTAATAGTAGTGTAGCCATCCAGTGCTTCCACGAGAACCATGTTTGCTTGTGAAGTTATTGACCTCCTTCGTGCGCGTCAAAGCAGAACTTTGTTCACTAATTCGGACAACAATTGGTACACTGGAAGGAGGGCCTTCTTGTGTACCCCTTCCCCGTGCTGTATGGCCTTGTCCTTCACAATAGCATTTCTGAAGTTAGAAGAGCAGGTTCCCTCGACAGAAGACATACTATCAGTAGGCACCCCTCAAATAGTTCCCAGAACAGCAGTATCCATCACGAAATCAACACCATTCACTTTCAGACAAATGTTATCATCTTCAACTGCGAAGAAGTCAGCGTAAAAGCTCTGCACTTCTGCTTCATAAACCTTAGGACTGTCACCAGTGAACAGATGTGTTCACTATTGGTACTCACATATGTTAGCCAGTCGTTGCATTCCTGACATATCAAGAATATCAAGAGCAAATGTGCGTCCAAAGAACCTTCTGATTTCTCAAATTCTCCCTTTCCTCATCCCTATCCACATTCACTCTGGCCTTTTTGGAGGAACCAATTTCCTCACTAGCACCAGCCTTTCACTTCACTGATTTGCTTACACTCTTTCCTTTGTCTGCAGATTTCCTGGAGATCTTCTCAGCAGACTCCTCAGCTACTTTTTCAAAGGACTATTCAACCACTTTCTCACTCTCTTTCTTACTAGATTTTTCACCTTCAACCTTCCTCAACTCCTTTTCACTCACAGATGTCTCCTTTTTGGACTTTGGAATAGTAAGGTTCTTTGAGGACTTACGAACCAAGGGACTAGGTTCCTCTTCTACCTCATCATCAACATTCACGACTAGTGCAGGAGGCACTACCTTCTCATGGACAACCTTTCCATCTTTCACCAATCTGCTCTTCTTCTTTTCCTTTCTGCTTTTCCTTAAAACTAACTCAAGTTCTTCCTTCTTTTGCAACCTCGTGATGGGTCTCTTAGACGTTGACCCTTGGGGAGGTGCCTTTCTACTCCTAGAACTAATAAAGCTCTCTAGAGCCACATTATCATAATCTTCATCTTCACTATCCGCATTCTCCTCCTTAGATAAAGGTCTCATTTCAGGAACAAATATGGACAGAGGCTCAGCGCAGAAGTGAGGAGAGGGAGCAGGATTAATACTTACCTGGGGTGCTTGAGAGGAACCAGGGGTTGGCTCCTATTGGGTGGAGGGATAAGGTCCCTCAGTTGGTTCCCCAGTAGTACTGTCCGGTGTTGATGTTTCAACAGGCACTAGTTCCTTACTCTTTACTAGTGTACTATTTTCTTCCCCCTGAGACTCAGACACACCTTCACCACCCCCAATAACACTTCCCTCAGCAACTATTGACAACATATTTTCTATGGCCTCTTGTTCTTGCAACTGCATGGTAAACTTAGAAGTAGGAAATGTATTACCTGTAGAATCAAGTCCAGGGGCTGTCATTGTCGATTCAGCATGGATATGACCCACATCTTGTTCTTTGGCAGAACTTTCATCCACAGGTAGACTAGAGATTTCTGGATTTTCTTCTCCCTCTACTGTATCCTCTTTGACCATTTCTTCAGGCGAGGCTGAAGGAGAGGTCACATCTACAAAATTTTTGGGAGTCGAAGTTTTACGACTCCAATGAGAACCAAGTTGGAGAGGAATTTTAGATTTTTGATGTAAACAGTGGTGAAAGTGATTGCGAGTGGATTTATTTAGAGGAGTGAGGGACCGGTTAGGAATAGGTGTCAATTTGGGTAGTCAGGTCGCTTCATAACGAGTGAGACGCTTGGGTTCAAAAAGCGAGAAAGAAAAGAAACTGACAATTTAATGATGTGGCACCGTTTTAGTCGTTTAAAAAATTGTACATGAGAGTACAGAGGAACTACTAACCTATGTCGAGGGAACCAGGTTCCCTGACAGATTTTGCAAATGTAAACCTCATCTTTTGACCAAAGTGCAATGCGTTAGCTTCTTGTTTGCTCTGTAATCGTCATGCGTGTCCACCTGTAAAGGTATAGAGATAAGTTAGACTTTGCTAGAAAACACTTTTTAGCTATTTTACCTGTACATTTCTTTTGTAGCCGATCATCGAGGGACCAGGTCCTCAGCTTGATTTCATCAACCCTAGTGCCAAGCGATTCCTTTCAAAGTGATCTCTGCTCAGTGCTTTGGTGAATATGTCTGCAATTTGATCTTTTGTGCTGCAAAATTTCATGCAGATGAGCCTTTTTTCAACATTGTCTCTGAGAAAATAATGTCGCACATCAATGTGCTTTGTTCTCTTATATTGAAATGGATTCTTGGCCATGTTGACAGTACTGGTATTGTCACATAGTAAGGGCAACGCAATCAGAAAACACACCAAAATCTTCCAGTTGCTGTTTAATTCACAGCAGTTGAGCACAACAAGATGCAACCACCACATATTGAGCTTCTGCAGTTGAGAGGGCCACTGAGTTTTGTTTTCTTGTACCCCATGAAATCCGACATGAACCCAGAAAATGTGCCATGCCAAAATTGTCTCCTGAGGGATAGTAGAGAACTATGTCATGTGTTCCTTTGAGATATCTCAAGATTCTCTTGGCTGCCTTCAGATGAGATTCCTTTGGATTAGATTGAAACCTGGCAGAAAGTCCCGCACTAAAAACAATTATCTGCTCTGCTCGCTGTGAGGTACAGGAGTGACCCTATGATACCTTTATACATGGTCTCATTCACAGAGGAACCAGGTTCATCCATATTCAGACGAGTGGTTGTGGAAATTGGAGTGTCAATGATTTTTATCCTTCCATGTCAAATCTCTTCAGCAGCTCCTTGATGTACTTCTGCTGACTTATAATGGTCCCCTTTGGAGTTTGCTTCACTTGTAAACCTAAGAAGAAATTCAATTCCCCCATCATGTTCATTTCAAACTCACTCCCCATGAGTTTTGCAAATTCCTCACATAGAGAATCATTCGTTGCTCCAAAAATGATATCATAAACATAGACTTGCACAATGAGTAGGTTCCTCCCTCGTTTCTTCAGAAAAAGGGTGTTGTCAATTTTTTCTCTTGTAAAGCCATTTTCTAGAAGAAATTTTGACAATCTTTCATACCACGCGCGGGGAGCCTGCTGTTGGTTCCCCAAGTACACGCAAGTATACGTGGCTATCGAGTAATAAAGTGACTCGAAAGTCGGATGTCGAACCCACAGAGACTTAGATTAACCGTTAACTAAGCAAACTAAAATAAGTTTATTGTCCAAGATGATCTAAAGTTTAACTTTTCTATTAAAACTATTGCAAAATTTAACCACGTAACCAAGGGAGATATAGATTCCAGGGTTGTGGTCAGTTTATCAATCCTATTGAGTTCGTAATTACACCTGTTAATCCAAATTATCTATGGTTGCTAGTTGACCAGATCGTTTATATAAATAGCATGTTCTCACAATACAATCAGTCTATCCATAATATATCAACCCTATATTCCTATGGTCTTGAATCTATCATGAACAAATATATTACGGTATTCAACTAAGCAAGATGTTAGGTGTATTCCTATCCTAACCGCGAAATCGTTCCCCGAGCCGCGGGTTTAGAAACAAGCTCTCTCCAATTCTACACTAATTTAAGTACAGCTTTCCCAAGCATAGCATATATAGTAAATAGAATTCAACTGCTGGTCAAACAATTAAGCAATTATGCACAGAATTAGAGAAACAACCAAAGATGATAACTCGAATTAACGGAATATAATTAATTAACTTCAATATTCATGACAACCACAACCCTAGAACGTGAAGTTTAGCTCCGCATAGACATGGTAGCAAAACAAAAAATCATCAAGAAACATAAATATTACTAAGTTTGGTGGAAGAAAGATGAAACCCGGCCTCCACGGCGGCTCCGTGCTCTCCCTTGATCAAAATTTGATGTAAAAATGATGTTTAAAGACTATTTATAGGTTTAGGGAAAAAGCCAAGACGAAATAACCAAGTCCAAAATTAAAAAGAAGACAAAATAGGCTTGAAACCCGGACCACGCGTCGCCATGCAAAACGCGCGAAGCATCTCGCGCTGGACTGCGCCTCGCGTGCTCAAACGCGAGCAGAAAGTCTCGCTTCGCCTGCTGCTGTTTCGTTTTCAATTTTGATGCCAAACTTTTTCCTAACTTTCTCGTTTCTTTTCTTTGCTTTTCAACTCTTAATTCTCTTTTCTTATTTTAATCATCAACCCATCATTATGTCTTCAATCCATAAATCATGACATCATAATATTTTCCATCATCAAATAATCACGAACCATTTTTGTAGTGTATAAAATACACATAAAATATCTATTTTGCTCCCAATTTCATCTTTAAAGCACCTACACATAAAATAAACTCAATTAAGCACAAATATAATACAATTTAGCATTAAAGTACCAAAATGTAAGGTAACTAATGAACTAAAAATATATTATTATAGCCAAACATCACTACCCCACACTTAAATATTGATCGTCCTCGAGTGAACCAACAATTTACACTAATTTTGAGCACTTTATATTTACATAGTTGAAGCACACTACATCAATGACCATACACTTCCCTTTACTTATGCCAAACTTCAAAAATATTCAAACAAAGACAACATTCTCATAACAATCCTAGCCTCAAAAACCAACTCAATATCACAATGCACTCATGGCTTGAACAACCAACATCATAGAGAGAAGTCTAATAACCTTACCTATCCCTTGTGAAACCATGTGCCCTCACAACAAGAACAAGAGAGTAAGTTGAATCCACACATTCGAATCTCATGATCAAATATAATTTAAGGACTCATATATATATCAAAGAAAATCTCTCACTCTCACAAAAGAAGTCACATGCATGCAATTGGCACCATAGGCTTTCCCTTAATGTAAATATCTACTCATGTAGGCTCACTCGATCTAAAATCAATTAGGACTTTTTTATGGTTGTAATGTGGGCTAAGGGATGGGAAAGATATATTTGGGAATAGTGGCTAACCCTCCTAAGCATTTTAACACATCACATAATCAACTATAAGCGCAAATTCTTCAGTCCCAATTTTAATTTCACAACTAAAATCATCCCTAACAACGTTCCCTCTTTTTTTTAGGCACTACTTTGATCCATAGCCACTAGCAAGAACAAGATATCAATTTATTTTATAAAGATTTTTTTTCTCTTTTTTTCAGACTTTTTTTCTTTACGATATTCGCTAGTGGTGTATTCTTTTACAAAACAAGTGCACCTTCTTACTTTTATTGGTTCCACTCGAAAGCCACCCAAATTTCCTCCTTACTTCTTTTAGCGCTCATTTCACAATTAAAGTGCATTAAGAAGTAAAAGGATCAAAACAACATCAATTAAGAATAAAAAGGGTATAGGCTTGTAATGTGTGTGCCAAATAAAAGTCAATAGGCTCAAAATGGTTAACTAAGGATAGATTTTATTTGTGATAAGCATTAAGATAAAAAAGAACAAAGATAGCCTAAAATCATTTTTCAAACCGAGTCTCACCTGAAATTTCACTTCGACTCACATACGGGGCAAGTTCTAGATACAAGTACAATGACATAGACTACACAAAAATCTCACTTCACACATGGCACATGACTCACTATGGACGGTCTCATTCCGATTCTCAAACTAATGCAAGTATTCACGGACCCACAAGATATTAAGCATTAAGCACAAAGTGAACATAAGTCAAGAAAATGAGACGTAGGTGTCACATGCTATCCAAATACCAAGGCATCATAAGTAATTTTAGCTTATAAGAAAGATACTATACATGCCAAAGCCTAAATATGCTACTATCAAACGAGTCTAGGGAGCCTAGGAATCTCATCTTTCTTCCTCCATTTTTTTCTAAGTCCTACTCTAAAAAAATAAAAGAAAAGAAAAAACTAATACCCGATTCAAACTACATCCCATGGAAAAGAATCGAGGCACAAAGAAAAATCACGGGGGATTATTACTACCTAAAGAAAACTAAAAGACATATTTTTGGATTTTTGTTCAGACTTTAATCCCTCAAAAAAACTCTCTAGGAGATCCATCGTCGGGAAAATTCAAAAAAAAAAAATTTGACCTTTTTTTTTTTTTTACTTATTTTCCACATTAAAAAAATGAAGCTACTATACTACACAACTATGAAACCAAAAATAAGAAGCAAAAATCAAATAAAAAGTTAACATTTTTCTAACATACCACTACTAATTGTCTAGAGGAATTCTTCCACCCCACACTTAAAAGAGTGCAACGTCCCCAATGTACAAATAAAGCAAAACAATAACGAGGGTGGACAAGAAACTCCCTGAAAGGCCAAAGGGCGAAGCAATAGCGGCTCACGGGATACTCAGACTTCTCCCAGATATGGTCCTTTGTGTGAGCACCCTACACTTAGTTCTCACCATGTAGCTTGCTTTTGCACTCTTCAATGGCTTTGCTTCCCATGATTGTGATCCTAAAATAAAAACAAACACTACAAAAATAGTATAATAAAAATAAAAACAAAAGAAAGAGTAAAGCTGGGTTGCCTCCCAACAAGCGCCTGATTTAACGTCTCGGCAAGACTTGAAGCACTTTTTGTCTCCATCTCGAACTTGTGAATTGAGCCCCCAATTTGGCTTCAAGCTTTTTGCTATGCCCTCGGGGTTGTGGGACAAATGTAATCGGGCCAAGTAACCAATTTCCCATTCTACACTTCTTGGCCTTCAGATAAGGTATGAAGTTATGTCTCTTTGGCACGATAAATTCAATAATGTAAGCACCTTGTTCCTCGTCCGTTGGCTCCTCCAAAGGCTCAAATGACTCAATTTCCATATCATCATCCAAACACAATGTCGAAAAAAGCATTGAATGAGGACCAATGCGTTCCAACGCTAGAATTGCGTCACTATTTGCATCCTCATGTGTACACACACCAGAGTCTTCAAATATAGCATTATCTGCTTCCTCACAGGATTCTAGTGTGCTTCCTTAATATGGACATCATCAATAAAAGTATGGTCAAATGATTGATGCCGCGCCCCCTTTTTTCCTTCGCAGAGTTCGGGTTTCAACATTTATGGGGGAACAACTCGTTTCCTTTTAGGAATTAGGTATTTGAAGAGTCGCCACCTAACGGATTAAGGTGCGTTAGGGAACCTAGAGCAATTAACTCATGTAACCAGTTTGCATTACCAGAGATTATGGTAAGGGCTCGAAATAACCTTGAGGGGAAGGTGTTAGGCACCCCTCGCGGTCCACAACGGTGGGTCCCGACCGAACTTAAACTATGTGAATTAGTCATTTAACAAGTAAGCGGTCGCAACACATATTTGCAAATAAAGGTAGTTTACACAGTCTAAACACATATACAATCAAGAAAGATAAGCGTAAATTATGAAGGTTTGAACAGTCCGAGCATACATAAACCAAGAAAGTTTAGGAAGTCTGAGTACACATATGTAAAAGGGATAAGGGAGGTCCTAAGTTGATTGTCCTATAGGATCATCTCCATGCAATGCCCGTAATCACTCCACAGTGAGAGGGGCTACACGTTGCATTAGCGCACAGGTCATCATATCCTTTTTCTACCCATTATCCCACCCCTTACCGGTTATATAAGCGAATTTAATTAACGAACTCTAAGCGTGCTATAACCCGTCCCTTCCTTGTGGTCCCGGAGAAGTTTAGGACCTCTAGACTTAGGCCGTTCTAGACAACCCTAAGGTGTGTAAAAGGCAAAAATCTAGGCGACAACAAATAACACGTAAGACTGTCAAATATGAAGCAGATAGAAGGCTCATGTTTACCTCCACATATACATAGGCAAATAAGCAGCACGTCTCAAACACAAATTTTTAGGTAATTTCAGAGAAATCCTAGAACAGGGTATCTAGGTGAGCATCAAAACACAGAACATGCAACATTGTTCTTAAAACGAAGTGGCAGAACCCTAATCAGTTTGCCTACTGATTTTAAAAAAAAAAACTTTTAAACCTGAGCAGTTTATAAATAATCAGAGCATAGTTTCTCAGTTTTTACAAGGACATTAATCACCTAAAGTTTGCCTAGGCGTGGGGCTATATGCAATCATAGTTATAGGGGACGTTTAAACAATTTGAAGTTTTTTCAACCTATAGGCATGCTGGTATAAGTGAACAGGTGATTTTATACAGATTGCTGCTGGAACATGGTACCTATGCGTGGAGCTGTTTTTTAACCTTTTCATAGACAGTTCTTTATTTAGATGATATAGACATGATTTAAAGCAGATGCAAACAAAGTCCTGAGGCAGGATTTCTAATGCACATAGAGATGGTCGTTTTATTAAGCAGTATTATTAACTTAATAGCAGGATTTCTAAGTGATAGCGACATATGAAGAATCAGAAGTGAAGTGATGAACTATAACATGTAATATGCAGAAGCAGTGAACATGATTGTCCTAAGAGAGGGTATCTAATGCACAAATTTAGCATGGTTTAATGCGAATAAGCATAGCGATCTTAAAGCATGATATCTGATGCATCACACAAACCTAGAACATGATTTCTACAGCAACTCAACATAATATAAAACCTAAAACATGGTTTCTACCCAGTTTACCCTACAGAATCATATAGCTACCCTCACTTTTTTACTAGTTACCCCAATATCTGTTTACAAAGGGTTATTACATACCAGGATTGAGTAAATTACATAATGGAAATGTAAACTTATACTATAGGGAGCCTGAAGCAGGCCCAAAGTAAACCTGGGAGTACAAGGCCTTCAGTGTAGTCACATGTGCCAAGAATATCATAGCCAATAAGTGTCCAAGTGTGTCAGAGTTCCCTAAGGACCTCAAGGATCCCGGGCAGTGCTCACACCAAGACCTTTCTCAAAATAGGGATTAGTTATGTGTAGTGTGGAATGGCCAGCCCCAGTGTGTCAGAGTTCAGAGGAATCTCGGGGGATTTCTAGGCAGTACACACACTGGAGGGGCAGAACCTAATGTTCTAAGAGTAAAGTGAGAGTGCTTGACGTAGTTTTGAAAGACTTAGTGAAAACAGTGTGGTGATGACTTTTTAGGAGTGAAAAAGAAGATTTCTGAAATATACCAGTTTTAAGGAGATGCTAAGAGTGAAAACCAGTTTTAGAAGAATACCAAGAACAGTTTTTTGAAATCAGTTTTGAAGAGAGCAAATTTAGTAAACAGCCAATCAATCATAGAATACTCAGATTCACAGGCACTTAGCAAACAGGTTTGCACACAGGGGTGAAAGGGATTGGGAACATATAGGAATCACATTGAGGATACATGAATAGGGTACAGGGGAACAACAAATGCATGGAACACTAAGGAGCTTCATAGCCTTACAAATTAACCAGGACAATTGGCGATTAAGACATGGAGCAATGATGTAGTGGACAGAATCAAACACACAAGCAGGGTACATGCATTAAGTAACCAACATGATCACATAGTTAAGGAATTAAACAGAAATCAACAAACAGGCTGGTTAAGTATCAGATAACCAGGTGAAGTGTAGGCATACTAGTTATACATTGAACAGGACAAAATTTAGACATGCTAAGCAAAGAAGTAAACAGGAAGACAAGTTGAATTCATAGTCAATGAACTAGTGCAGGAATGAAACACATAGAGTTTGGGTTTTAAAATTTAACTAGAGACATACCAGTTGAAGAAAAGAGTGCAGAATATAAAGCAAGTGTAGTTCCAATATCTAGCCTTGGCTTTCAGCCGGCTAGATCAAGAGTTATCACAAGTAGCAGAGAAAGAAAAGAGAGTTTGAGTGTGAGCGTGTGTTCTTTGAAACAGGTAACAACAATCAATTAGATTAACAACAATTCTGGAAAGAATATATCGATTCCCATAAATAAAGTAGACTAAGTAAAACTTTATAAACACAAAGAAGTTAACCGGAAAATTGATTCAAAAACCCTTATAGAGATTAGTTAGGGCAAAATCACAGAGCAATGCATTTGACAAAGGAAAATTGTGTAGGTCAAAGATACAAAGTGAATCAATACAATTGGTAACATTGAAAAACTCAGAATCGAAGCAAAAAAACAGAAAATCAGAGTTTCACATAAATCGACTAGGGTTTAAGCAACTTCTGCATAAATCAGTCAAGAACACTAAAGGATAATCGATTAAACATTTAAAAATCAAAAAGACCTTGAGAAAATGACTTATAATGAACCCTAGTTTAGGAAAAATCGGGAGATCAGTTGAAAACGGAAAATTTCAAGGAAATCATGTAAGAGTTGCTGGATTCGTCTCAGATCTATACATACCTGACAAGACCAGAGATAATAAATTAGGGTTTTTTTTAGAAAGCATAACAGAGACGAGAACATAGGCCTATAAAACCATGGATTCGTAGCAAAATAAGAAAGGTTTCTTACTCATGGTCGAGCAAACGGCCTGAAACAGGCAATGAAATCAAAGGTGCAAACCAGACCACCTAGGTCCCTTGAGAACTTCTCAAGGATCTAGGAAACTGATGAACCATAGCAAGTAGGAGGCCAGTATAGGCCTGAGATGACAAAGAAGCATCATAGAACAGAGGGCTAAGCCGGTGACGGCGCCTGAGGATTAGGGTTTAGGTAAAGAGTGTTTGAGAGAAAAGAGAGAGGGTGACGGCGGGGGTAAAGGGTGGAAATGAGAGGGAGTAAGGGGGGTCATTAGGGTTTAATTATGGTAGGGAAATCTGGATCGTTGATCAAAAATGATCAACGACCACGATTGACCATGTTATTGGGTCGGGCAGGCTAAGTTTTGGGCTTAAGGAGTTGGGCCAAATTATAAGGGGTCTTGGGCTGGTCTTTTGGGTAAAAATTGAAAATAAAAAGGGCTATTTGTTAAATACCCGAGCAATTAAATAAAATTAATTTATAAAATAATTAACTAATTATAAAAGATGATTTTCATGCATAGAATTGTTTAAAAAATAATTTTCAGTATTTTGAAATATAATGGACTAATTTATGGTAAAATAACGCAAAAATTGTATGCATGGGTTATAATTGCAAAGTTATTGCAATTATAATCAAAAGGTGCCAATTTGCCTATTTGTGAAATAATTTGGACTTAATAGGACTATAAATAGTAATATTAAATCAAGAAATGTTTCAAAATCATTTGTGATGTAGTTTTATAATTATTTATGTAAATAAATACTAGAATAAATTAATTTAAAAATATAGAGATTATGGAAAAATATCAATTGATGCTAATGCATAGTTTTAAAGGTATATATGCATTTCAAAATATTGGAGGAAAAAATTGGGTATCAACAGCTGCCCCTCTTTACCCGAAAAGGATGAAAGAGTTGTTGGGTAAAGATATGATGGCCAATTTTGACCGAGCGAGATGGTTTGAGAGATTTAGGTCGCACTCTGGTTTCCGATCTGCCTACATATCCCTGGTTTATTAGGAATCAGGCCGTGTGTAGTTCTGGATCCATCGGCGGAATATACCAATGAAGTCATTACAAGAACGGACATGAGATTTCGGGATGGGTGAAAGAATGGTTATGGTGAGAGGTCAGGTTGAGATAATTGAAGGAATCGGAGCGGGATTGCTCCTATTGGGATGACGGTTGCTTATCGGGTCACCTACAAATAGAGAGATACTACGAGCATATATTTGTGCGGAAATTTAAACATGATGCAGATTCCCTTTGGACCATGAAAGTTGTCTTCGGACGGTTAAGGATAACGTCCTTAGACCATGATGTCCTGGGCCATGAATTGTTCAGTGAGAGATTTGCAGGCCATGAAATGATGTTCTCGGGCCATGAAGATGGTGCCTCCGAGCCATGACGCCTTTGAATAATGATATGAAAATTTGAGAGATCCTTAGGCCATGGCATGGTGTCTTCCGACTATGAGGATGATGCCCTAAGACAATTGCGCCTTTGGACAAAATTTGCGATATTTCAGCCCATGAGATGTAACAATATGATGCCAAAATTAACAAGACAAGGCTTAGTCTTGTGAGATTGAGGGCAGAGCTTAGCCCGAAAGAGGAGCAAATAGATAGTGTTGGAATGGAGCAACATTTATGCGAGGAAGGACAATGCTTAGTCCCATGGAAGGCAGAGCTTAGCCTTATGCAAAAATGGAGACAGAGCTTAGTCTCGTGCAGGATGCGGGACAAGGCTGAGTCCCATGCAAATGGAAGGCAGAGCTTAGCCTTATGCAAATATGAAGGCAGGGCTTAGCCTCATGCAAGATGCGGGACAGGGCTTAGTCACATGCAAATGAGAGGCAGAGCTTAGCCTTATGCAAATATAGAGGCACGGCTTAGCCTCATGCAAGATGGAGACAGAGCTTAGTCTCATGCAAGATGCGGGACAGGGCTTAGTCACATGCAAATGAAAGGCAGAGCTTAGCCTTATGCAAATATAGAGGCAGGGCTTAGCCTCATTCAAGATGGAGAAAGAGCTTAGTCTCATGCAGGATGCGGGACAGTGCTTAGTCTCATGCAAATGGAAGGCAGAGCTTGGACTTATGCAATCGCGAAGGCAAGGCTTAGCCTCATGAAGATGGAGACAGAGCTTAGTCTCATGCAGGATGCGGGACAGGGCTAAGTCTCATGCAGATGGAAGGCAGAGCTTAGCCTTATGCGAATCTAGAGGTAGGGCTTAGCCTCATGCAAGATGGAGACAGAACTTAGTCTCATGTAGGATGCGGGACAGAGCTTAGTCCCATGCAAATGGAAGGCAGAGCTTAGCCTTATGCAAATATAGAAGCAGGGCTTAGCCTCATGCAAGATGGAGACAGAGCTTAGTCTCATGCAAAGAGAAGGTAGTGCTTAGCCTTATGCAAATATAGAGGCAGGGCTTAGCCTCATGCAAGATGGTGACAGGGCTTAGTCTCATGCAGGATGCGGGACAGGGCTTAGTCCCATGCAGGAAGAAGGCAGATCTTAGCCTTATGCAAATATAGAGGCAGGGCTTAGCCTCATGCAAGACTCGGGACACGGCTTAGTCCCATACAAATGGAAGGCAATGCTTAACCTTATGCAAGGTTCGGGACAGGGCTTAGTACCATGCAAAGAATGAATAGCAAATAAGAGTAGAATGTTTCTTAGCTGGAGATATGTTCGGTGTCTGGTGGCCCGACTGATAATGATTTCACTGCATGTATATATTTGCGAATGTTACTGTTACGTCAGATGTGCCTACGCTCAAAGAAAAAATTGTAAGTTTTGTAAGGGGAGGTTGGTCCGTGCCTTTCATCTGCCGGCTTCGCTCCTCTGTTCTGGAGGCCTTGTTTGAGTTTCCCTAGGTAACACCTGGCTGTTACAGAAATAGAGTTTTCGAAAATATGCAATTATTGAAAAAAATAGAGTTATTGTTTTTGGAAACATAGTGAAATATCATGTGATTTAGATGAACTAGTGACTGTAACACATTTCAGAGACATTGCAGCTTTCTCGTGTTAGAATTTTGAGGGTCCTCCTCAAAATTCTGCCCCAGTTTGGTAGATGATCCTTCAGCCGTTTGCGAGCAACGAACACGTTGAACCTTTTTTGAAATTTTGAGGACCCTTCTCAAAATTCTGCCCCGGTTTCTTAACCAATTTCTGATTTTCTGGCATGCAACGGAGTTGGCTGGACTCGCTCCGGAATTTTGAGGGTCCTCAAAATTCTGCCCCAGTTTCTAATCCTGGGGGAAATGGAATTTTTATTAGGATATGACCAAACCCACGGGGCTGCCTACATATCCCCTCTTAAACGGGAATCAGGTCAAGCGTAGTCAATTACATCAATGAAGAAAAATGTAAACAATCTAAACATAGTATCTCTTGACTGCGTCTGAATAGATTGGTTTTGGCCAGACTTCTCCGTCCATTTCTGCAAGTATGAGTGCTCCTCCTGTTAGCACCCTATGAACCATGTAGGGACCTTGCCAGTTGGGAGAGAATTTCCCTTTGGCTTCATCTTGATATGGGAAGATCTTCTTTAGCACCAGTTGTCTTGGTGCAAACTGCCTTGGTTTGACCCTTTTGTTGAAAGCTCTGGACATGATAAAGCTGACCGTGACATACTGCGTTCATTCTTTTTCCATCTGTAAGGGCCAATTGCTCATAGCAGCTCCTTATCCATTCTGCATCGCTGAGTTTGGCTTCTTGTATGATCCTTAAGGAAGGAATCTCTACCTCGGCTAGGATGACAGCTTCGGTACCATAAACCAGTAAGTAGGGAGTCGCCCCAGTTAACGTGCGGGCTGTAGTGCAGTATCCCAACAAGGCAAAGGGTAATTTCTCGTGCCATTGTTTGTGATTTTCTACCATCTTCCTTAGTATCTTCTTGATGTTTTTGTTGGCGGCTTCTACGGCTCCATTCATCTGCGGTCTGTACGCTGTGGAGTTCTTGTGCTTGATTTTGAAAGTTTCACACATGGCTTTCATCAGATCACTATTGAGATTGGCGGCATTATCAATGACAATGGACTCGGGAACTCTGAATCGGCAAACAATAGGATCCTTGACAAAGTCTGCGACGACTTTCTTGGTTACAACTTTGTAGGATGCAGCCTCTGCCCATTTTGTAAAGTAGTCAATGGCTACTAGAATAAACATGTGCCCGTCTGAAGCAATGGGCTCAATCGTACCGATGACATCCATTCCCCAAGCGGCGAATGGCTAAGGTGAGCTTCTTGCATTGAGCTCATTGGGCGGCACTTTTATCATAACATGACATTGATAGATTTTCGGACATACTGGACGCAATATGTCTCCATGGTCATCCAAAAATAACCGGCCCTAAGTATCTTCTTGGCCAAGACAAAACCATTCATATGCGGGCCGCAGGTCCCGTCATGTATCTCCTCAAGTAGCTTAGAAGCCTTTTTTGCGTCGACACATCTTAGCAATCCCAAATCAGGAGTTCTTCTGTACAAGTTTCCTCCGCTGTGGAAGAAGTGATTGGACAATCTCCAGAGTGTGTGTTTCTGAGTATGGTTCGCATGCTCCGGGTATTCTCCTTTCGCCAAATATTCCTTGATATCGTGAAACCAAGGCTTCCCGTCTGTTTCTTCTTCAATATAGGCGCAATATGCTGGCTGATTATGAATTCTCACTGGGATGGGATCAATGAAATTCTTGTCTGGATGTTGTATCATGGATGACAAAGTGGCCAATGCATCGGCAAACTCATTCTGAATTCTGGGCACATGCTGAAACTCTATCTTCGTGAACCTTCTTCTCAATTCCTGCACATCGTGCAGATATGGCAATATCTTGGAATTCTTGGTGGCCCATTCCCTTGTACCTGGTGCACAAGCAAATCTGAATCACCGATTACCAGCAGCTCCTGAATATTCATGTCGATTGCCATGTTAGGTCCTAGTATGCAGGCTTCATACTCTACCATGTTGTTAGTGCATTGAAATCTAAACTTTGCAGATACAAGGTAGTGTTGACCTATTTCTGATACCAAAACTGCTTCAATGCCCATTCCTTTGAAATTTGCAACTCTAT